>NC_087222.1:34595956-34650956 GCF_015104395.2 Macrobrachium nipponense
CTCAGAACTCAATAGCAGTGTCGTACAAATTGATAAACGTCGTCAATAACTTTGAGAACTTCGTTTTAGAAATCCTCGGGCAGTTACTGATGAGCGGTCCAAACTCCCCCTTTTACGAATCTCTCTTGGAGCCACAGTTAGGCTCCAGTTTCTCTCCTTCTTCTGGCTACGACGGACACACCCGAAACACGACATTTACCGTCGGTTTGCAGGGTGTCAAGGATGCTGATTTAGGTACGGTTAAGTCGGCAATTGAAGATACTTTTAAAAGGCTGGCAGAGACAGGTTTTCCCAAAGAGAGGGTCGAAGCTATCCTGCACAGCATTGAGTTGAGCATCAAGCACGAGAAATCAAGCTTTGGTCTCGGGCTGGCCATGAATCTGGCACCGATCTGGAATTTGGACAGTGATCCAGTTGATGCCCTTCAGATCAACAGAAACATGACACAGTTCAGGAACTGCTTTGAAAACGACCCAACTTTCCTTCAAGAGAAAATAAAGAAGTACTTCCTAAATAACACTCATAAATACACACTCACAATGTCGCCCACGAATGACTACGAGCTGAATTTGCAAAACAAGGAAAACGAACTGCTTGCAAAACAAGTCACATCTCTGACTGAAGAGGACAAGGCAAGGATTTGGGAACTAGGACAGACTCTGAGGCAGAAACAGGAGGCCAAGCAAGACATTTCCTGTCTCCCAACGTTGCACGTCTCCGACATAAGCCGCAAGATTACCCCTACGCTGGTAACAGATGTCGGTATCGGCGGCGTCCCAATTCAAGTGTGCGACCAGCCAACGAACGGTATCACATACTTCAACGCTGTACTTGATACACAGTATGTTCCGGAACACCTTCAGCCGTTGGTTCCTGTTTTGTGTGGTATCCTGACACGCATGGGGGCCGGTCACTTTGATTTCCGTACGTTTGATCAGGAGGTGGAGCTGAAAACTGGGGGACTGAACGTAAATACTGTCATCACTCCACATCCCATTGAAAGCAATAAGTACGAACAAGGAATCCAGGTATCCTCCCACTGTCTAAACCACAAGTTAAATGACATGTTTGATCTCTGGGCTCTAATCTTCAACGAGGTGAAGCTCGACGACCTCCAGAGATTTGGCACGCTAGTGAAGATGATAGCGACGAACCAAGCCAACAGTCTGGTTTTCCACGGTCATCGGTATGCCATGACTGCGTCTGCCTCTACAACAAACCCAGTTTCAGCTCTGACTGAGAAATGGTCAGGTTTGACATCTCTGTCTTACATGAAAGCGCTGAGTGAAACGGAGGACCTAGGACCTGTTCTAGAGCAGCTCAAAGAGCTAGCCAAGCTGCTTTTGTCCAGGGAGTGCATGAGGGTCGCCATCAATTCAACTCCAGAATACCACGACGGAGCGCTGAAAAACTTCGAGGGATTCTTAAATAAGCTGGATGGAACCCCAAAGGGCAAGTCACCTTTCACCTCTGTGTCGTCAGATTTCACTCCTCACACCTTAAGAAACCACCAAGTGTTCCCTTTCCCGATCAACTTTGCTTCAAAGTCGTACGCTGGAGTTTGTTACGCACACCCTGATGCTGGTCCACTCAGGCTGCTAGCTCGTCTCATGTTCAAGTTCCTACACAAGGAGATCAGAGAGAAAGGGGGTGCTTACGGAGGGGGCGCTAACTCAACGGCCGGCGCAGCTTACTCATTCTACAGCTACAGGGATCCAAACTCCACAAAGACGTTGGCAACATTCGATGCCGCTGTGGAGTGGGTGCTTTCGGGAGGCTTCAATGAGACAGACGTTTCGGAAGCAAAGTTGGGAGTCTTCCAGTCAGTCGACGCTCCCGTCTCTCCAGGCTCCAAAGGGAGTAGGCGTTTCTTGTCTCACATCTCGGATGAACTGTTCGCTGACCACAGAAGGTCGATCTTAGATGCGCAGCCTCAAGACCTAATAAGAGTTGCAAGGACCTACTTGCGCGATGCCTCAATCGAAGGAGGCTGCTTGATTGGACCAAAGAATGAAGACCTTGAAAATGACCCTTTCTGGAATACCGTTAATAACTGAGGAACTTAGCCGTGAAAATCGAGAGGATCATCTATTTTTTTACGCAACAGACGCCGCAAAAAAGGATCCACATTCAAAAGTAAAATGGTGCTCTATGTTCCAAGTGATATTTAGGATATTATATCAATTATATCGTTGATTGTCTATATTGCATTTGATTTAGCTGGTATTTGTCTTGTTTGTTTCCTGTACATGAAAACAAAATGAATGCTTGGCCAAACACCACTAAGTGTTTAAGGTCAAGACAGTGAGCTGTAGGCTCTGTGTTTGGTATGATTCCTAGTCTGAGTTCTTTTTGTCTTCTCTTTGAAACATTGCAATTGTACGCTCAGACTTACAGTACAGTACATTTATTAATTTATCAATTTATCAGTTTATCAAACATGAAAGTTGAGTACTGTTATGGGACTTTGCAGCTTATATTGCACTACAGAACTCCTTGCCAGAATGTCTTACTTGTGCCAATAACAAGTAGTATTTATCAAGGCAGCAGCTGAAGATGCTGTTGTTAATTGTTGTACATTCAGAACTGACGTTATAAAGAGTTACTTTGCAAAGTTGTTGGTACAATGAGTCAGTGTTGCTGGTAACATAGTTATTGAACTTTGCAGAGTTCCAATGGTATCAAAGTTTAAAATTGCATTGTTCACCGTACAACGATGATGTGGTTTCACATATGTGTAGTGGCCAAATTGAAAATAGTAGTGATTAAATGTGTGAATTTCATAATTGGATTTCCAACTTCTACTGCATAGCCTATTTTGTCATTACAAAGATTACTGATGACCACAGTACTATGGTCTTTGTTGTCTTTACAAAGTATTTTTATTAAACTATGGCATCGTGATTTCCAAGTTTTGCAAGCATGGTCCAGCTGGTTAGTTCCAAAATGAGAGGCAACTATTTGGTGTAAGTCAAAAGTACATGTATCGCAGCTTTAGCCTTCTACTTCATTGCTCTCTGTTATATTTATATATGTTCACTGCCTGCCTTCATGGATGTTCAATTTACTTTTCCTTGCATCAACTTTTGGCCCTCGTTCGAGAAGAATATATTTGTCCATCCTTATAGGAGAGTAGTGTAGTATTGAATTCCAATCAGATATCTGCATGAGAATGTATATCCCCACAACTGCAAGACAATTAACAGGATGAAACATCAAAATTGAGATTATAAACCTTAATTATTTTATTTCTTGAATAGTTATTAGTGTGAGAGCAGCTTATAGTATTTGCCCATGAAAGCTGCCCGCAAAAACAGCATAAACTGTTCCCATTTCATCTGTAAATATCCAACACTGAACATTGTTGTTGAATCTGTACCTATGTATATTATGTTGTGTCAATTTGTATATTTTAATAAAAAGTGTTAAATTGTCATTGACTGATGGTCTTTTAGTAAGAAGATTCAAGCTGATAAATATTTAAGACTTCATACAGGGAACTGTTCTCCTTTGTGTAATCACTTGGGTAATGTAATAGGTTTGAAGACAATAAGTCCCACCTGTAGGGATGTAAAGAAAATTTCAAAAGGAGAATACGGTAAATGTTTATTACTGTCCGTAAATGGTACAACCGTATTTGGGCTGTCTGCTTTAACACTTTGAATTAACGCAGAAAAAGAGGTTAATGTAATGGTCATTTGCAAAGATGAAAGCCACACAATGAAAATATGGTCGTGAATGGACAAAACCTTAAATTTTCACATTTTTGTAGTATGTCTTTTCTCCTGTATTTTTATAAATAATATTTGAAACAAGCTCCCTAGTGTTCCTACGAAAGAACAAACAATTGCATTGCCTCTTAGTTCTTTGGTAGAAGTGATCAAAGACTGTTTTGATATTTGCATAGATCAAATTTAGAAAGCTGTTTGGTAGTTTACATAACCGAGCACTAATGCTATTTTGAATCTTGTTTTGTTGAGTAACTGTCTTTTTTGTCAATTGTCGAGTACCAAAGTACCAAACTACACCATAAGCATTGGTACAGAAGTGGTTTGCCCTTCATAAAATCAAACTTACTCTTCTTGCTGCCTTCTTAGGCACACCTAAGACTCCCAAGGTCTCATACAAGCCTCTCTGCTTTGATTTCTGGGATGAAGTTGTGCTTGCCAATACCTTGGAGGATGGCTCAGTGAGTTAAGTAATTTCAGGTCTATTGAAAACTAGATAGTAGTAGTTTATTCTTAAATTTATTACAGTTCTGCATGAATATAAAATGAAGTTGAAAGAAATCTATAATAAAAAAATAATTGATTATGGTTAAATTTCAACACAAAATTTCCAATTACTGACATTGGAAGAATGCATTTCTTTAAAAGTATTTTTTTATGCATATACCTTAAAATTATACCTGCCACATTAATTGTACTTTCTCTATTTACCGTTTGTTTTGAACAAACCGCTTAAAAAATTAACGTTTGGGAAACCCTTTTAACTACAACGGTTCACTTTTAATGTCTAATCTCTTTGCCGAACCACTCTTGCTCGGCGATTTGGAAGAAGGCTGCTTCCTGGGCGACCCCCTATTCCCGGGAATCCTCCCAAAAGGACAAAGGGAAATATTGAGACACCCATGACACTGGGGGCCCACGGGAAGGCAGATCTGCTGGCCGAAACCAACCATCAAGAGATTAGTCTCGCTCCAGATTTCTTGCGGCATCCAGGATTCCAGGGCTTTCCTGGTGTCTTCCGGGGTCTTGGTAGGCTTACCCGTCCAGCCTAGTCTGTTGCTGATGCGGTGCACATGAGTGTCAACGCCTGTAAGACATGTTGTCTCGTATAAAAAGCGTTTAAATGCGGGTAAGAACCACAAATTTCAAATAGACACGCAAAGTGTTCACATATATACTTGAAACTTATCTTTCTTGTGAAAATGAAGCAAACAAAAATGCTTACGGTATATGTAATGTAACAAAGTATATGAATATGGGTTGGCTACAAGCCTACCAAAAGAATTCACTGTTATATTTATGACAAGACAGTGCAGTTAAAGAATGGGATTCAACAAGAATTCAAATTATATCAATCTTCCTCAACTGAAAAGCAATATCACACAGCACTGACAAAAATGAAAGCTAGCTATCTTCCTCCTCCACATGAGAAACGTCACAGATATTGTAATGTTCACCCAGGGCGCTAACCCAGAAGAACGACCTTAGACTATAGACCTTACCAATGCCTGTCAGTTTCCCCCATCCGATGTCCATGCACAGATGTGCCATTTTGGGCCCAACACCCGGTAGCTTGCACATTTCCTCGACTGTCGGGGGAATGTCGTAACCATATTGCTCTTTAAGGATTGCGCAGGTTTTCTTTATGTACACAACTTTTTTCTGGAAATGAGGGTAAAAAATATGACTCGGCATAACCCGCAGAGGTTTCCCTTGTATGTACTACAAGTAAGACCAAATAATAACTGGAAATAGGTGTCTAGACCTTAGAAGGAAGTACAGGCAGTCCGCAGGTTACAACGGGTTCGGCTTATGACACTCCGAGGTTGAGGCGCTTCTCAATTATATTCATCCGACATTATTTCCAGGGTTACGACGCCTACAACGCTGATCTGGCAGATGAAATATGACACCAAAAATAGAAAATAATCAATATTTGAATGTTTTTTTATGAAAACTGCTATAAGAATGCAGTTTACATAGTTTTCAATGCACCCAAAGCATTAAAAGTAAGGTTTTCTTAGGATTTTTTACGATGTTCCGGCTCAAGAACGGAACCCCCGTCGTAACCCAGGGACTGCCTGTAAAAGACAAAGATCTCATGGACTGAGGTGGTTTAAACACCTGTGTAGGAACAGTTATTCCAAAAAGCAGGACATCGACCAGTAAGAAGGCCCAGATAATCATGGAAAAGGGACAGAAGGTCTTAATAGGACATTCTGGTGGAAAGACGAAGGCAATGCATTTCTCGTCCTAATGTACAAAAGATGGTAAAATTGGGTTGTTTTATGAAGTAATGATACCAGACCACAGCTTAAAGATTAAGGAAAAGTAAAGTACTGTATAAGGATATCTCTGTCAATTTAACTTAAATTTCAAGAGTAAATGCTACAATTTTAGTATTTCCATTGAAAGATACTAAAACCATTACCTTTTCCATCAACTTTACCAGTTTACAGGCAGAAATAAGAAATGCAAACTACAGAAAGCAGTAACAAATCTCACCTTCCAAAACCCAACAGGATATATAAGCTGACCGAGCAGCTCGTCACTTGTATCCAAGATGTTCTGCACAGTTAAGCCATACTCTCTGAGCTTAGTCATGGCTGCGTGTGTCACCTGATCTTTGGTTTGGCTGCTAAGCATGAGAGAAATGAGGACTTGGAATCTGTATACCTGTACGGAGATGAGAAAAAGGGTCGGGTCAATTCCCCAAAGGGAAATTGTTTAACGCAATGAAGGCTGTGAAAAACAGGAACAAAGAACCTTCAGTACAGCTTAAACTGTGTTGTCACACCATAGATGGTTCCTGTGTTCCTGTACTATCGATATTTCATCAATGACTGGAAACTTTAAATGTTGAATAAACTTTGCTAACAATTATTCTAATAATTTTATGCATTTAAAACCACCTTGTCAACAAAAACTGCCTTTAAACAAAAATTTTAAACATGTAACTCACCTGGTAGTTATATATATAGCTTACATCCCTGACGTCACGGCAGAATTTCAAAACTTACGGCAATCACCGATTGGGTAGTCAGGTATACCACCTGTGCGCCCTCTACCCAGGTACCTGGAACCATTTCAACTATTCTTCAGATCTTCCCTACCGCCTCACCGGTGACATCGTTGGAATTTCGCTCGTTTGGCCCGTGTTTTTTCGCAGTTATTTGGTGAAGTACACTTTGGCTTTGGCTTTCGCTTGTTTTTGGATTTGCTTTGGATTTCTCTGGACCCTTTTAGATATTGTTGGTTTGACTCTTGCTTGTTTTGATCTCTTTTGGATTTTTCAACATGGCTGACTCTGCTTCGATTGTGAGAATGTGTATGAGAGGATGTAAGACTAAGACTAGGCTTGCTAAAGCCTCGTTAGATCCTCATTCAGTTTGTATAAAATGTAGAGGCAAGAGTTGTGAGTTGGATGATAGATGTGAGGAATGTGTAGATTTACCTGAGAATGAGTGGATGGAATATTACCGCTATGTGTGAAAGCTGGAAAAGGATAGGATCAGGAGAGCGAAGAGTAGTATGTCTCGCTCTTCTAGAGATAGTCAGGGAATTGACAGTTCTCTTTCCCTTGCTAATGAACCTATTGATCCGTCTTCCGTAGTGGTAGTTCCAGATCCCCCTACTGATACAGGTAATGGTCCAACTTTAAAGGACATGATGGCGGCCATTCAAGCCCTTGGTGAAAGGGTAGAATCCCTCGCAGAAGAGAGGGAGAAGTTATGGTCGAATGTGAGAGTTTTAAAAAACACAAGTGACAGTGCTAAAATCAGTGCAAGTGCAGTGGAGGGTGCGGCCGCTCGGATCTGTCGTGCTCCTAGCCCTAGACCTCTTCCAAGCTCACCAACCCCTGTAAGAAGG
The DNA here is from genome assembly GCF_015104395.2 of Macrobrachium nipponense. Lineage (NCBI taxonomy): Eukaryota > Metazoa > Arthropoda > Malacostraca > Decapoda > Palaemonidae > Macrobrachium > Macrobrachium nipponense. The sequence goes on from NC_087222.1 coordinate 34,603,555, forward strand.
AAAGTCGACAGGCGAAGGGAGGAGAGAGGTTTTAGCTCCCGAGCGGTCGTCCCCTCCAGCGTACCTGTTGACGCTTCCCAGGACGCTCACCCTCGCCATAGGAAAGGCGAGGTAAAATTGTGCTCTTCGTCGTCGGACGACGCAGTTCCCAGACGGGGCTGGCGTCTTACGTCGGAGTCAAGACCCCTCAAAAGAGCATATACTGTAGAGCAGCGTCATGAAATGACGCCTCAGGCCCCAGGATGTAGCCGTTGGCGCAGCCCGGAGCGCTTCCCTTCCAGCTCCGATGGTAGCTCTCCTACCAAATACAGACATAAATTATTGTCGCACAGGCGGCTGTCTGCTTCGGTAGGAGACAAAAAGATGTCGGAAGCTTTTCTGCCCTCGGTGCATGCTCCCCCTCCTCCTTCAGATTGGCACTCGTCCCCGGAACGTTCGTCCCAACCCTTACGTGATGTGGAGAGAGAATTGGATGATGTTGCGGCTTCCCCAGTCTGTCCCCAGCAGCAAGAAGCTCCGCAAAGAGCTTTGCTGCAAGACATGCAGCAGAAACTCTCCTCCCTGATGCAGGTCTGGCAACCTGCAGCAAAGAAAGACGTCGGTAATCGTCCAGCTCAAGACGTTCCAAGCGCTGTAAGTCGTCCTGAGGAAGCTTTTACATGTGTCGCACAGGTGGCGAGCGTCCAGCAGCAAGCAACCTCAAGGTTTGACAGGACAGCAAGTGTCAAAAGATTGGACGCCCGAGTAGCTGGACGCCAGGACGCCAAGCATCAAGATTTTGGACGCCAGGACGCCGAGCGTCAAGAGTTTGGACGCCAGGCGTCAAGAGGGTGGACGCCAGGACACTGAGCATCAAGAGTTTGGACGCCAGGCGTCAAGAGGTTGGACGCCAGGACGCCGAGCGTCAAGAGTTTCGACTCCAGGATGCCAGGCGTTAGGAAGATAATAAGACGACGACGACGAGGAAACATGACGTCGCTACTTCGGTCCTATGACAAACAGAAGAAGGAAACGATGACTTTCCCCCTTCTCCTGTTAATCCCGTAGAAGACATTTCCGACGAAGAGGATCGGAAAGAACAGCACCCTTCGTCGGACTTAAAAAGACTCATGAGGGTATTTACAGAAGTGTTTCCGGAGAACTTTATTCCGGCTGCCCCTCGTTCCCCGCCTTCAGAATTTACTCTAGGGAAGGCATCAAAGAAGACCAATTTTACGAAGATGGTTTTGTCACGCTCGTCCAAGAGAGCAGTGAAAATAAAGAGGGATTGGATGGAGACTAAGAGGGACCAAGGAAAGACAGTATTCTCGTTTCCTCCAACCAGATTAGCGTCTAGATCAAGTATCTGGTATGAGACTGGAGAAGCTCTCAGCCTGGGAGTTCCTACCTCTTCCCATGGGGACTTCTCGAGTCTAGTGGACGCCTCTCGTCGGATGGCCATGGGAAAGACTAAGGTTTCTTGGTCAACATCAGAGATGGACCACCTCCTCAAAGGAATATTTAGAGCCTTTGAGGTCTTTAACTTCCTAGACTGGACTCTGGGAGCCTTGGGAAAAAAGATAGAGTCTTTCAAGGCCGCTGACACCGAAGAGCTGGTACATCTGATGTCTTGTATTGATAAAGCTCTGAGAGATGGTTCCAACGAGTTAGCGGCACTTTTCTCGGCGGGAATCCTTAAGAAAAGAGCCCAAATTTGTTCTTTCCTTTCTAATGGGGTCACGCCCATTCAGAAAGTAGAACTACTTTATGCACCTCTGTCCGCACACCTTTTCCCGCAAGAGTTGGTGAAAGAAGTCTCCTCTGCCTTAGCCCAAAAGGCCATGCAGGACTTGATGACGAAGGCAGCGAGGAAAGTTCTGCCAGCGAGTTTTGTAACGCAAAAGGTTAAGGATAATCCTCCTGTGTCTCGGGTTTCTCAGCCCTTTCAGGGTAGAGCCCTCGGTAGAGGTAACACGAGACCTACGGGAAGGAGTACAAAGAAGAGAGGCTCCAGACAAGGGCGAAGCAGGGTCTGACGGCACTCTTCTTCAGACAGCGGTAGGAGCCACACTGTCCAACTTCTGGCAAGTATGGGAGAAGAGAGGAGCAGACCTTTGGTCCATTCAACTGCTCAAGGAGGGGTACAAGATTCCTTTCCTGAGAAAACCTCCTTTAGCAGTAAAACCAATCGATCTTTCAGCCAGATACAGAGAGGAATCCAAGGCGCAGGCGATACAGCAACAAGTTTCTCTGTTGTTGCAGAAGGATGCAATAGAGAAGGTTCGAAATCTGGAGTCACTAGGTTTTTACAACCGATTATTCCTGTTTCCCAAGAGCTCGGGGGGATGGAGACCAGTACTGGACGTGAGTGCTCTCAACGTTTTTGTACAAAAAACGAAGTTCACGATGGAGACAACGAAATCAGTTCTAGCAGCAGTCAGGCAGGACGACTGGATGGTCTCTTTGGATCTTCAGGATGCGTACTTTCACATCCCTATCCACCTGAACTCCAAGAAGTACCTGAGGTTCATCTACAAAGAAGAGGTGTTCCAGTTTCGGGCTCTTTGCTTCGGCCTAAGCACCGCTCGTCAAATTTTCACGAGGCTGATAAACAACGTAGAGGGAATGCTACACACGAGAGGTATCAGGGCCTCACTGTATCTGGACGACTGGCTCCTCAGAGCCCCTTCCTACACCCGCTGCCTGGAGGATCTTCAGACAACGATGCGTTTATCAGAAGAACTAGGCCTTCTGGTAAACCAGCAGAAGTCACAACTGACCCCATCACAAGAGATCCTGTACCTGGGTATGAGGATTCAGAGTCAGGCTTTTTGGGTTTTTCCATCTGCGTCAAGGACGGAACAAGCCTTGGTAAAGCTGCAGCACTTCCTAAGGAAACGGACGTGCTCTGCGAGGGAATGGATGAGTCTGCTGGGGACCCTTTTCCTTCCCGCTAGAGCAGTTTGTCTCCTTAGAAGACTAACCTTCGCCCACTTCAGTTCCACCTCAATTGGCACTGGGACAGAAGGAACTGGAGACAAAGTGCATTCCCGTGTCGGAGACCATAAAATGTTGTCTACAGTGGTGGAACGACCCCGTCAAGCTTCAGGAAGGCCTTTCCCTAAAGCAGAGGAACCCAGACCTAGTGTTATTTTCCGACGCCTCGGACTCGGGGTGGGGAGCAACACTAGGAAAGTTGGAGGTCTCGGGCTCCTGGACCAGAGGACAAGAAAGGTTCCACATAAACCAAAAGGAACTGACTGCAATCTTTTTGGCTCTCAAGGAGTTCGAAAGCTCAGTCCAGAACAGGGTTGTGCAGGTCAACTCCGACAACACGACGGCGTTGGCCTACATCAACAAGCAAGGCGGAACCCACTCCAAGTCCCTGTACGAGACGTCGAGAGAACTCCTTCTCTGTACAAAAGAGAAAAACGTGACCTTAGTAACACGCTTTATTCAAGGGGAAAGGAATGTCAGGGCAGACATCCTGAGCAGGAAAGGTCAAGGTCTGGCAACGGAATGGACTCTACATCAGGAGTCTGCAAGAACTTGTGGCGGATTTAGGGACGTCCATGCATAGACCTCTTCGCCACAGCACAAACGAAGAGGCTGGAGACTTGCTGTTCTCCCGTACCAGATCCCGAAGCGACTTACATAGACGCGTTCGTCATGGATTGGTCGCACCTAGACGTGTACGCTTTCCCTCCGTTCAAGATAGTACACTAAGTGCTACAGAAGTTCGTGTCTCACGAGGGCACCAGAATGACTCTAGTGGTACCATTTTGGCCGACAAGAGAATGGTTCACAGAGGTACTGGAATGGATGGTGGACACCCCCAGAAGTCCCCCCCCCCTTGGGAGTAGATCTACTCAAACAACCCCACTTGGAAAGGTATCACCAAAACCTCCAAGCTCTTCAAGTAACTGCCTTCAGACTATCGAAAAACTCACAAGAGCTAGAGGTTTTTCGAAGGAGGCAGCTAGAGCAATCGCAAGAGCAAGGAGGTCATCCACCATTAAGGTATACCAATCCAAGTGGGAGACATTTAGAGGATGGTGCAAGGACAACTCTGTTTCCTCTTCCAGTACCTCTGTGACCCAGATAGCTGACTTCCTTCTGTACCTTAAGAGGAGTCGTAACTTTTCGACTTTGACCATTAAGGGATACAGAAGCATGTTGGCAGCGGTCTTCAGACACAGGAACTTGGACTTGTCTGACAATAAAGATCTCCAAGACCTTCTCAGATCCTTCGAAACTACTAAGGAGAGACTACAGTCCTCACCAGCGTGGAATCTAGACGTAGTCCTGAAGTTTCTCATGAGTGATAGGTTCGAGCCTTTGCATGAAACATCATTGAAAGACCTCACCATGAAAACTCTTTTCTTAGTTACTTTGGCTACAGCAAAAAAGACTCAAGTGAAATTCATGCCTTCAGCAAAACTGTAGGCTTTGGACATGGCTAGGGCTATCTGCTCTCTACAGCTGGGGTTTCTAGCAAAGAATGAACGCCCATCTCAGCCCTGGCCCAAAGCGTTCGAGATTCCGAATCTATTGGATATCACAGGTGAGGAATTAGAGAGAGTTCTGTGTCCGGTAAGAGCTCTTAAGTATTACCTGGAAAGAACGAAAGATTTACATGGCAAGTCAGAGGCGCTTTGGTGCCCAATTAAAAAGCCCTCTCTGCAAATGTCAAAGAATGCGCTATCCTTTTTTATAAGACAATTAATAAGGGAAGCCCATTCGGAATGTACCGAGGCGGATCTCAGGCTGCTGAAAGTCAAGACGCGAGGTTAGGGCGGTAGCAACCTCTGTAGCCTTTAAGCAGAATAGATCCCTTCAGAATATCCTGGACACGACCTTCTGGAGAAGCAAATCAGTATTTGCCTTGCACTACTTGAAGCAAGTGCAAACTCTGTATGAAGACTGCTACACGCTGGGGCCATTTGTAGCAGCTAATTCAGTAGTGGGAGAAGGGACTACCCCTGCAACCCCATAACCCAATACCCTTTTTCTTTCCTTGGAACTATTGAATTTTTTTGGTGGTTTGTGGAGATTGGACGCAGTCTTCCACAATCATTGATTCTTAGTCAGGTGGTCAGTTTGTTCCTTGGTAGCGCCTGGAACAAGGGTATTGTAGGGAGTCTAGTCACATAGAGGTTTTACATCGGTTGACAGCTCCTAGAGGTCTTCAGCCCCCGGCAGGATATCATTGAAGTTAGCTTCCTTAACAGGTAGGAACCGTAAGTTGGTTTTTATTAACCCTTATGTCAATTCCAATGATGATAGCTGTCTCTGACCCGCCACCAAAGGTGTCAATCAGCTATATATATAACTACCAGGTGAGTTAGATGTTTAAAAATGTTATTTTCATGATAAAATAAATTTTTGAACATAGTACTCACCTGGTAGTTATATATAATTTAATTCCCACCCTCCTCCCCTCTAGAGACGATGGGCATGGAAGATCTGAGGAATAGTTGGAATGGTTCCAGATACCCGGGTAGAGGGCGCACAGGTGGTACACCTGACTACCCAATCAGCGATTGCCGCAAGTTTTGAAATTCTGCCGAGACGTCAGGGACGTAAGCTATATACTATATATAAATACGGTATGTTCAAAAATGTATTTTATCATGAAAATAACATTTTAGCATGTACATATACTTTTAAAAAGACAAAAGTTTCTCTTAAGACATACCTCAGGGTTGCAGTCCCTGTCCGAACACTTTTCTGCCCCCATGTTGTCTACGGGAGCATCACGAGCAGATCTCATTTCACGTATGTTTTCCAAGACCTCTCGCCAGTGAGGAGGTTCCCATCCAGGGTGACCTGGTTTTATATCTGCAGACTTATGTTCCTGAAAATAAATATAGGGAATAGAAATTCTGCAAATTCAATTTTTTTCATATTGGAGTTCATTCATATTTTTTCATAATTTCCTAGTCTTGGTACTTACTTAGCTTGGTTGATTTGGCCTCAAATTGAACTGTTTAGTTAGTGCTTTTAAAAGTTATTTTCATGTATAATCCAAAGTCTTCATATTATATTTTGCTTAAATTATACAATTAAAAGGTATTTGTTTTCAATTTGAACAGACAACCTGATGGCTTTATCTAGCCCAGGAAAATAAGAAGCAGGTATAGAATGTCACATCTTGGGCATAGAGGGAATAATTGAAAATTTACTTGTTTCAACCACTTAACAGAAACTTAAAACCATCAAAATTTACCAGAACTATGACAAAATATAGTCTTCAAACTAACACTTAAAATCGCTGTTCCATTGCTCTGCAATGTATCTTGGTAGGGCAATAGGTGGATGAACATTTCATCGCCAGCAGAAACTCCTTTTGACTTTTGATGGTCATCCTCTTCATATTTAATCTGGATTCTTCTTCTGGAAGCAATTTTCTGTGATGGTGTGACATCTTCCAGTGGTTGTGTATCTACCTTGGTGGGGGAGGAGGAAAAGTTTTATAGTTATTAAAATATTCTGAACATTCTGGGATTGAAAATATGCGGTAATTGTGGAAATGAGGTATTTAAGTAATTTACTTCCTGGTAACTTCATCTAACAAAGCATAAATCAATCGGCAAACCTAAAAGTCCCGTTGCTGAATAACCACTGGTTCCATGCAACGTAAAAGCACCATACAAACAAACAAATAAAAGTTATATGCAATCCTACCTAATAGGAAACTTATTTCTGACAAGAAACAGACAAGGCTGCCATTGAGTAGAAGATACAAAGCTACATTTGATCCCAGGGTAAAGGATTGCCTTATGGGTAAGAATGTATTCTCATTTTGATTCTTATAAGGGTTAGAAAAATGTATGAAAGATTATGCCATACGAATGGATATGTTACGTTGGTTTACAATGCTAGCCTTTATCACACCAGCGCTACTTTAAACATTAACGAAAGAAGTACAGAAATTAAAGAACTTTCTAAGGTCAGTCAGGTAGTTGACCTAAAGATTTTAAATTAACTGCGGCCAACAACAGATCCTTTAAAAATTCAACAATTTCGAAATCCATCTTGGCGAGAAATTGAATTATCGAAGCAGTAGAACAAATTATTCAACCTGAAATAAATAATGGTTTAATGTAGGCTATTGTAACTATTTTGAATTTTCATTATCATAGGTTTAACGTAGGTTATTATAACTATTTTGAGTTTTCATTACCATAAATATTGTGGCTCTAGGATGAAATCAACAATTATAAACCATAAGCCCTGCTGAATAAGCCTAACCCATCCTAGCCTGACCCTCATCCCCAACCCCCTCTTACCCTAGGCTATCTAGATATAAAGACTTTTATTTTACCAATATTCTTCAAGTCACTACAGCCTGACCTAAGATCAATCAATTCTAGCCTAACGCGAGCAAACCCTTGGCTAGCTAGATCAACCTATCTGATTAGCCTAACCTACTGTATACTAAACAAGACTTTAAAAAGGCCTTAAATTCACTTTAATGCTGATAAGTCAATGTATAAAAAATGGCCTTAAATTCATTATTCATACTGACTTGCCAACGTAGTATGACATAGGGTCTGTCTTCTCCACTCTTGACGGGAGACGCGACCCTGGACTCGCAAGGACGGCGAACGAATAAAGCCTAACCTACTAGAAGCTAACCAAGTCTTAAAAATGGTCCATTAATTCACTATCAATACTGAATAATCAATGCAGCCTGGCATAGGGTCCACCTATCCTAGCCTGACGGGAGACGCGACCCAGGGCCTGGATGGCGAACGAATAGCCTAACCTGCTGTAAGATAACCGGGCTCCCCCCCCCCCCATAAAAAAAGCCAAAAAGGGGCCTACTATCAATACAATTAATCCTTTAATATAATATAGACAGCCTAACCTAACGGCCTATAGCCTGACAAGACAGAGAGAGAGAGAGCAATGACCGTCCACAGTCATGAAAAAAATTAGAGGGGCAAATGACTATCCACCTTTTCACCCGCTTTTTCCTCCTTAATTTCGACTTTCACCGCCTCATTCAAACTGTTGCCATCATCTGCCACCCTCCTCCTCTTAGCCCGGGTCTTGAGGGGTGAGGAGTGGCCAAAATAAACGCTTTTCTCGGCCATTTTCGGCCAAATGAGGAGGACGAACGCCCGCGTTGACAGATTGATCATCGGGCGTTGGGGACTACTGTGGTATTGGTAGTAATTGGGAGGTGGTGGGTATAGAACGGCTCTCTCTCTCTCTCTCTCTCTCTCTCTCTCTCTCTCTCTCTCTCTCTCTCTCTCTCTCTCTCTCTCTCTCTCTCTCTCTCTCTCTCTCTCTCTCTCTCTCTCTCTCTCCTTTTTTGCCTCTAAATTAGAAAGGAGTACAAGTAAGAGCCACAAAGTTAATTCCACCCATCAGGCAAATAGGTTACCGAAGACGACTAGAGAGCCTGAACGTGTATGGCTTAGAAACACGACGTTTGCGAGGACAACTATGAGAACCTTTAAGATACTGATAGGCATAACAAAAGTAGACAGTAATCTATTTACATTAAACGAAAACCAGACAAGAAATAATGGATGGAAACTGGAGCTGAAGAGATACAACACATCCCACTGTGGGAACTTCTTTGCATACAAGATATGTGAGACGTAGTATAAATGCCACCAGAAGTTGTAAACAGCAACAGTGTGGAAGAGTTTAAAAGAAAGGTAGACAAAATCATCAGGAGGACACTGTGAATGCACAGTAAAACTTGCTCCAAGAGGTACGTCTGAGCACACGATGTCTCCTCTTAGATTGGACTAACAAGTCTTTGAGACATCCTAATCTTTGTAACTCCATTAATGTCTCTGGGTCCTAATTCTGCCAAATTGAATGCTTACATTTGGCAGACTGGTTAAACCCCTCCAAAATTGAATGAGTGCAAAACCCTTTGGAAACTATAACAGTTTCATCAGTTGATGTCAAGTGAATCATCAGATTCCGTTACAATACTACAGCTGTAGTCACAAGGGTCACTTTTGTAGTAGGGTCTGCCAATGAAAAGAATTTAATATTCGAATAGTACAGAGTTGTTAACTCAAATATTCTTTGAATTTAATTGAAACTTTTTTTATCCGTTCTAGGCCTGAAAAACTGAAATGGCATTAAATCTAGCGATCTACACAGTTTATAGCTTTTGAAATACCCATAAAAAGTATGCACCATGATTTAACTTCATCCTGTATTAACTGAATCATTCGTCCACAATGCGTTTAAGTCTGCCTTGTTTTGTCTTGAGACATTGAAACTGCAATGGCTTGACTAGACCCAAACACCAGGTAAATTTGTCCACGACTTTAAGAATACTATGTGCATATGTTAAATGTCGAGAAAGCTTCCTTCAGAGATCACTGGTGGCAACGAATTGTAGTAGTTTGTACCAATAAATTAAGTAAAACAGTGACAGATACATCACAGCATTGTGTGGCACAGATCATCATCACAGCAGCAGTGTGGCACAGAGCGAAATAGAAGCCCACTTCTGGATCCTATGTTTACAGAGATTGAATCAATGACATCACTTTCTCCTGGCCATCGTCACTGAACCCAAATCAGTTTCTGAAATAGAAACCTGTCCAATTGTGGTCACAAGTAGATGTCCCTACTGAAAGAACTACTGACAAGATACCTTTTTTTTTTTTTTTACCAGTAATTTCAAGAATTCTTTAGGGTAATCAAAGGCCATTTTTTTGCCCGTCTATACCACTTTTTACCGACAAGGTTAGCTATACGCAGTGGCTCGACACTGGATACAATATTAATCCCAAATTATGCGCCGCACTGAATGCACTAATCCGTGAATGAAGACCCCAAGTCTTCTTCTCAACGCATCGCCTATTTAATGCCCAATATACGCAAATAATTGCCAACATACTCCTGAATGTATGAATATTCGTATAAACATCCACTTACATAAGTCAAATACTCACAAAATACATACTTCCGAATGTATGAAATTCGTATAAAATTCCACTTACAAAAATCAATACTTCACTTAAAATATTCAAAGACTTACGAGGAGTTAATCCGAAGACGGTAGACGGGAAATCCAACATGGCTGACGCACACAGATCAAAAGTTTAATAAGAAAGAATTCCCCTCTGAACTGAGTGTTCTGCTTGGCCCCAACATTCCCTAGTCGAGTACAGATAAAACACACACACACACACAACTTGAACCCCCAAAAATTGCTAGAAAAGGTTTTCAACTGATTCTGGTACTATTTGATGTGGAGAATGACATAATAAAAGTCTACTAATTTCTGACCATTAGAAAGATGCCAAATCCAAGATGGCCGCCAATAAATTTCTTATCATTTGCTTTAGAATGATAATTATGACGTCTATACCTAGGTTTTGAGGGTCGAGGAATGCAATGGAAATATTGAAATCTTTGAATTTTAATGATATACGATCAAAATCACTGTTTATATAGGATCAAAATCACTGTTTATATATTCTACACTTTCTCTTCAGGTATCACCATGTGTGCCACTGACTTCTTACCTCAAATGCCCAAAATGAGTGCCACTGATGTCTACCCTCAAACATGCCCAATCTACAAGAAAGAAATAGAGAGCCAGGATGATGGAATTTGAATTCATGAAAAGGGTGCCAGTGGAATCAACGAAGCAAGTGCTAAAAGAGGTGAAAGCATTATTGTGACAGCTGGTTGCGTAGTTCATTCAAATTGTCGTAAGCGGTACATGAACCCACATGACATTACAAATTCTTTAAACAAGAACAAAAGTAAACCATTGCTCAAAAGAAGTGCGCGGGCATTCACTGGACCATTTGATAGCAAATCCAGTTGTCTTTTCTGTGGAACTAAAGTTACATTTAACGCCTCAGATTTCAGTTTTGTGAAGACAGATAATTTTGTTAAAACAATATTGCAGTGTTGAAGTGACCGTTCGGATGACTGGGGTGTTACGGTGAAAGGTCGAATTGAGTACTACTATGGTTGTGACTTACAGGCAGCCGACTGTGTCTATCACCACTTCTGTGATGGGAACTTTCGATCCGGGCGTGTTATTCCCTTTAGGTTTACGGTGGAGCCAAATACGAAGTAAAGAAAATCAGGACGACCCAAAAATGAAGACCAAGATCAGGCCTTTTCGAAAATGTGCTCTAATCTTGAAGCTAATGATGAGGAACAATTGACAGTGTCTGCCCTAAGGGATAAACTGAAAGAATATCTTTGCAGTGAAGATTCCTTTCCGTATGGCAATCAGTACCTTAAACAAAAATTGAGAGAGCATTGTAGGGACTCAATATATATAATAGAAGGAGAAGGCCAAAATGATATTGTTACAATGAAGGAAACAAGTTCTCAAATCCTTCGATCATATTTCATGCGGGATAGGGACACTGATGAGGAATCTCAGAAGAGAAGAATTATCGAAACTGCTGCTAGACTTATCAGAAGAGATATAAAAACTGAAGTTCCCACTGTTACAGACCAATATCCAGGTACAGATATGCTAAAACTTGATATTGCTTTGAAGTATCCTCCAGAAAGTCTTCGCACAATACTTGATGTTTTGTTTGTGGGGAAAGATAAGAGCCAAAAGGTTGCAGGGGTTGGACAGGCAATCAATCAGGCAGTACTTCCTCGAACTGTTCTATCCCCAATACAGATAGGTCTTGCCTTACAAACACATCATTTGTATCGTGCAAGGTTCCTTGTAGATAATTTGCATAAGATAGAACTTTGCTTATCATATAGAGAAGTTCTGAGATTTGAAAAGAATGCTGTGGACACTGCTGCTGTAGATATTTTGGGTGAGGGTATTGATTCAGGAGATGTGACTGTTCTGTTCGCTGCTGACAACGTTGATCACAACATTCTTTCAGGTAGAGGCTCCTTCCATGGGGTGGGGATAATTGCTTCCTTGAAGACTCCAGGTCAAAGAATCGCTTTGCCAACTATGCCTGCCATAAGGCAGTGCTTAAACAAAGAACAAAAACACAAAATGTGATCAATCATTGGATATTCTATGTTTAAGCTTTAAATAGGAAACTCCAAACTGGTCTGGTACGAAGCATATAATTCATCGGGGGTAGGTACAAACACCCTGGTCAGTCTTCAATTATGTATCTGCCCATGATTGACTTGTACTCGGGTGACAAGAGCTGTCTTTTGTCCACACTGGAATTTATTCATAAGCAAGCAGTAAAACATGATATCACACCAATAATAACATTTGACCAGCCCCTGTACTGGGAAGCAAGTGAGACCATTGTTGATGCACCTCAGAATAGCCATTTGAAGGAAATAGTTCTCTTTTAGGTTGCTTTCACAATCTAATGAACTTGTTGGGTGCAACTGGATCCATCATGAATGGTAGAGGCCTAAAAGACATTCTACAGGTGGTATATGGTGAAAACTCAGTATTATGATGACAGGGAAATCTGCACAAAGAGCTATCTGTGGTCATCTGCTTATAGACACATTACTGAACCACATCATTGTTTCAGATCTAGTTAGTGACAGACCAGAGGTCGCATCTTTGGTTGTTAAGTGTGAGGATGCATACTCATCATCGTTGTCAGGTCAAACATCCTTGATGAGTTATGACATCAGATTCAGTGGTTAAAATCAATCTGGAATTGGGAAAATGGAAGTCAGAACTTAGTGATAGGTCAGAGACAAGTCATCTGTGGCTTAATTATCAGAAGATGTTGGGAGTTGCAAGAAGATTGATCATGGCAGATCGTGGGTACTGGATCTTGGTTATTACATTTAAGTGCTGTTTCTAAGTCTCTCACAATATTTGCATCTGCAAATTGTGTCCTCAAAAGGTATTTCTACAGAAGCAGTCCGCACGGACTGCAAGGAACGTAACCACGGATACGACATCCACTAGGGATTGGGGACCGTCCAATGTATTTCGCCGTGTTCAGTACTGGCCCCTGGGGGGTTAATTACAGTCGTCCGAATAAATATTACTTAAAATTCTTGTTCAGTAGGTAAAACTGCATAGAAAAACCACAACTGCCATAGTCTAGGCCGCTGCGGATAAGTATACCTAGATCTACCTAAGTTAACACCAGTAATGGCAGCTCCAGACAATCTGTTGAAGACACTGTAACTGCAAATCTTCCTGCCGATCATCGCGGTGTAGTTGTAGGGTGTATGGATTACCATGTACACCTGCCTGTGAACAATGCCAATTAGAAAATTGTGATAATCCATACAATCATGCCAAATTCAGTGAAGAGGAAGACGAGGAGTATCAATTAGTCTATGTATTAACACTGCTAATGAAATATGTATGCACTTAACAGATAGTAAGATTATCATATTATTAAGTTTAGACTTTTAAGACTCTGGTTGCAACCAAACACACTAGTTTCACAAGTGATGTAGAGCGCCTCAGTGGCGTGGTTGGTATGGTGTTTGTTTCCCATCTCGGTGGTCGAATGTTCGATTCTCGGTCATGCCATTGAGGAGTGAGAGATGTGTATTTCTGGTGATAGAAGTTCACTCTCGACGTGGTTCGGAAGTCACGTAAAGCCGTTGGTCCCGTTGCTGAATAACCACTGGTTCCATGCAACGTAAAAATACCATACAAACAAACATAAGTGATGTCCTGTTAAGTTACTGTATGTTTTGTATATATTGATATTTGATGTTATACGGTTAATTTAGGATATATCTGCATACCAGTGGCCATTATTGGATACCATCTTGCATTTCATTATATGATTATTAAAAGGAAATTTGACTGTTTCCATTGTATTCTTCGACCCAGAAAACCTTGGTGTAGACGTCTTGTCTATCATCGTAGAGTGAATACTAAGGAAGTTAATTACACTTTGTTATGCATTGGCGGCCATCTTGGATTTCACAGCTCTGTAGTACTTTTGGTAGACGTTTAGTATGTCCTTCTACACATCACATGAATCCAGAAACAATTGAAAAATCTATCTAGCCATTTTTTAGGGTTAAACCATATTTGTACTCGACTACCCAAGGAGTCTGGAAAAGCGACCCCAGTCCCGTCGGCCAATCGAGGGCCTGGAAGGCTTCCAGGGAAGCTGGAAAGGTGACAAAAACTAGCAAGGGAACTGGAAGGATGGTGTCCAGGTTGGAGACAGGATGACGGAAAAGGATAAGTTCCAAAAATCCGTCAAATATTGTTTCGAATTTTGGTGAATTTTAGTCAATTTCGGTCGGTTTTCTGTTGATTTTTCGAAAATACGATGATTAATTGAGTATTTGAAGGCCGCAATTGATTAATAAATTTCATATATTGAAAAATTGCAGCGACTTTGAGTTAATAACTTTTCTGCAATGTAACATTTCTCTGATTTTTTCTTCAAATTTTGGTCAAATTTTTTTTAGAACTTTGGTCGATTTTCGGTTGATTTTTTGAAAATATGATTAATAATTGACTATTTGAAAGCCACATGCTGTTAATAAATGTCACATATTGAAAAATTTCAGCGAGATATATATAAATATAAATATATATATATATATATATATATATATATATATATATATATATATATATAGCGTATATATCTCGACTGAACTTGAATATTGACTATCTATATATCTAATACTATAATATCTATATATATTATATGTCTATTATTATATACACGTACTAATATATATTATAAGTATTATATATATATATATATATATATAATTTATATATATATATATATTAATATGTATATATATATATATTATAATATATATAATAATATATCAATATATATATCAATACGAAAATAATTTTAAATTTATAAATCTACTGGGAGCATAAAATCATTCCAATTATTTTTTTTATACGAAAAATACACGAATATTTCATCATATTTATTTACCAGAGAGAGAGAGAGAGAGAGAGAGAGAGAGAGAGGTTTCTTGTAGCAACATTAGTGGCTTCTTCTCTCTCTCTCTCTCTTTCTCAGTTTGTACCCGTCAGACAGGCCTATCGATTTAGCTACGTGTGTGTGGTGTGTGTGTGTGTGTAGAGAGAGAGAGAGAGAGAGAAGGTTCTACGCACTTAACTTTGTATAGGAAGGAACGACGTCTCCAGCTCGCACCCGAAACCAAGTTGTTTTTAATATTATTTATTTATTTATTTATTTATCTTGCGCAACTTTTTTGCCATTTTGACGAGACCTGCTACTTACTTAACGGGTTGTGATGAAGTGTTGCTGGGGTTGTGATAAGTGCTTTTGCAACTTAGAAAGCCGCTACTTTATATACTTATATAGACGCCCTATAGCTCAAGTTGTTGCTAAGGGAGCCAAAGGACGCAACTTGGTTCTAGACCTAGGAGTCTAGACTCTAGGGCTATATCTTAAGTTGCTTGAAGAGAGAAAGAGAGAGAGAGAGAGAGAGAGAGTAAGGAAATGTGTGAGAGAGAGAGAGATGTATAGTTTAGACCTATGAGTCTAGACTCTAGGCCTATCTATCTTAAGTTGCTTGGAGAGAGAGAGAGAGAGATTAAGGAAATGTGTGTGTGTGTGTGTGTGTGAGAGAGAGAGAGAGAGAGAGAGAGAGAGATTAAGGAAATGTGAGAGAGAGAGAGAGAGAGAGAGAGAGAGAGAGAGAGAGAGAGAGAAATGTCAATGACCTCGCAGTCGTAGACACCCTACGATCCGTCTGGGGTCTCTCTCTCTCTCTCTCTCTCTCTCTCTCTCTCTCTCTCTCTCTCTCCTTCCTTAGCCTCTTTCTCTCTCTCGCTCGCTCGCGGCCTCTTCTACGAAGCGGGAGGCCGACGGAAAGGCGATAAAACGTTAATATTTATGATTTATCGAATGTTATTTTAATATGTATTTTTTCCTGGAGTGAGAAAGAGTTGCCAATTACCCATTTTAATATCTTCATTTGAGAGAAAGAGAGTAAGAAAATGACAGAGATAGATAGATAGAGAGAAAGAGAGAGAGAGAGAGAGAGATACAACGTATATATCATCCCTTAGAAGTGAAGGAAAGCGAATAAAAATAATAAGAAATAAAAAAAAATGAAGGAGCCCAAGACGATGACCCCGTGACCAGGTGGTTGCCATGAGTACAATGATTTGTCTTTTTTTTATTTATTTATTTTAGTTTATTTTTATTATATCTTTATATATGTATTTTTGGTTTGTTATTATTATTTATATACTTCCGTGATCTGTATATAATAATAATAATAATAATAATAATAATAATAATAATAATAATAATAATAATAATAATAATAATAATATGGAAGACTTCTATTACAAAGGGGTTAAAAGAGAGAGAGAGAGAGAGAGAGAGGAGCCCGAGTTCAAGGGTATATCCGTAGGTAGAAAGAGAGAGAGAGAGATTCAGACAAAGAGAGAGAACGAAAAGAGGCAGAGGAGAGAGAGAGAGAGAGAACATAAAATATATATTATAAAAATAAATCTCATGAACGACTGATGGCATTTTAACCAAATTTGCCAGAAATCTCGGGAACTGACGCAGGAATCACATCCCGAATTTTGAGAGCGCTGCGACCAATCAGCGCCCCGGATTTTGGCCCCGTCTAGGTTGCCCTCAGTCATTAAGAATCATAACAAACTTACTAATTACTCATTACTTGGCACTTCCGTTCGTGACGTCACAGCCATAGGGCTATGACGTCACGGAAGGGGGCGGGGCCTGTGGTTCAGCGACCTGGCTTATGTAGACGACAACTGAAGGACCATAATACGCGTCTACGTCTCTCTCTCTCTCCCTCTCCGCTCTTCCTCTTCCTCTCTCTCTCTCTCTCTCTCGCTCTTTCTCTCGCCATCCCTCTGTCTCTCTGACGCTCCCTCTCTCTCTCTCTCTCTCTCAAATAGGCTTAAGGGAGAGGTTTCTATCGATCCCACCAAGTAGGCCTCTCTCTCTCTCTCTCTCTCTCTCGCTGCGTTGCGTTTTCGGTATTTGCGTCGACGGGGATTGGCGACGCAATAATAATAATAATAATAGTAATAATAATGATGATAATAACTTTATAATTATTATAATAATTTAAAAATCAAGAAAAGAGTGTGGGAGTCTCTGTCTGTCTCTCACTGCGACTCTGTCAATGAAATATTAAGAGCAACAGAGTCACTTCCGACTTGCTCTTAGTTGCTAAGGGAGAAAAGGTTACCAGACTACCCAGTCTCTCTCTCTCTCTCTCTCTCTCTCTCTCTCCTGTCTGCGTTATTCTGCGTATTATCGTTATTATGTCATGGCTTTCTCGACCATCTCTTATATTATCGTGGTCTGAGGTTGCAGAGAGAGAGAGAGAGAGCGAGAGAGAGATACAAAAATGGTGACTAAGGATGTAGTAGAACTTAGAAAGAGAGAGAGAGAGAGATTTGAGAGGAAAAAATGCGAATAAGAGTGAATGACTTAAAAAGGGAGGAGAGAGAGAGAGAGAGAGAGATTTAAGAGAGAGAGAGTAGATTACATCAAAAACGCTCTCATCCATCCGCAGCTTCAGTTACGGAACAAAACGTGGTGTTTATGGTCCCCCTGGGCAACTACGGCTGGCCCACTGGGGGACTTCGGACCATGGCGTGGTCCAATGGTTCAAGCGACAGGACGCCCGGTGTGGACCGCAGGTCTCGCTGAAACGGCGGATATTATTGGTGCACGTATACGAGAGAGGGTGGGGGGACTCTCATAGTTAAAAGTCCCTTTAACTGCTATAGGGGAGAGAGAGAGAGAGAGAGAGAGAGAGAGAGAGGGTTGAGAACGTATTATTATAAAAACTGATATGGTCTGAAATACATATCCATTCCACTGTTATGGTTAAGGAGAGAGAGAGAGAGAGAGAGAGAGCGCATCTAAATAGACGATTTTGAAATACATATCTATTTGAATGTTACGGGAGGGAGAAAGATACGCATAGAGAGAGAGAGAGAAAAGGGGAACGGAGAGAGAGAAGAAGGAGGGAGTTAGTAGAGAAAGGGGAACGGAGGATGAGTTGGTTGAGAGCGTTATGGCTAAGAACTAGTATGGGTCTTAAATACATCTCCATGGTCCACTGGTTTTTGGGCACGTAGTGTGTGATGAGAGAGGAGAGAGAGAGAGAGAGAGAGAGAGAGAGCATTTAATGAGACTATGGGGATGCGAGTGTGTGTAGGTGACGGGAAGGGAGAAATAGACTAAAGAGGAGGGAGGGGAGAGAGAAAGGGGAACGAGAGGGAGATGAGGAGTGTGGGGGAGAGACAGAGAGAGAGGGTTGAGAACGTATTTTTGTAAATATGCTGATCGGTTTTTTTTTTTTTTCTGAAATACATATCCATCTCCACTGTTATGGGCAAGGAGAGAGAGAGAGAGAGAGAGAGAGAGAGAGAGAGAGAGATAGAGAGAGAGGAGAGAGAAAAGGGGAAACGGAGAGAGAGAGAGGGAGAGAGAAAAGGGGAACGGAGAGAGAGAGAGAGAGAGAGGGGTTGAGAACGTATTATTATAAAAAAAAACTTGAATGGTCTGAAATACATATCCATTCCACTGTTATGCTTAAGGAGAGAGAGAGAGAGAGAGAGAGAGAGAGAGAGAGAGAGAGAGAGAGAGAGAGAGAGCATCTAAATAGACGATTTGAAATACATATCTATTTGAATGTTACGGTTACGGGAGGGAGAAAGATACGTATAGAGAGAGAGAGAGAGAGAGAGAGAGAGAGAGAGAGAGAGATCCACGGAGCACCAACGCACAGCACACAGACACAGACACAGAGAGAGAGAGAGAGAGAGAGAGAGAGAGAGAGAGAGAGAGAGAGCCAGCCCCGCATGGCAACAAACTAGGAATCGATGTTTTGTTTTGTGGCAGCCACGTGCGCGCGCTTTTCCCGTCCGCCTCCCTTTTTCCCGCCAAAACGTGTGGGACCTCACCTTCGGCCCCCCCTGCTTTCGCGCCCAATTCCGCCCATCCTACCCGCCATACCCGTACCCCAAATCCTTCCCTGGTCTGTCAGCTACCGTTGCGACGTACCACGCCGCCTTCTGTGCCCCGGGAAGTGCCCGAAAATCGGGCGCGAACGGCAGCGGCGACGGCGGGGGCATATAGACACAGGTATGTGTCAGACGAGTGAGACGACGCTTGGGCTGTGGGTGTGACGTCACAACAGCCCCGATCAGCTGACGGACCCAAACACTCTCTCTCTCTCTCTCTCCTCTCTCTCTCTCTCTCTCTCTACCCGGGAGAGAGAAGCTGTGCTTCAGTATCGCGCTGGAGGGCGACCAACAAAGACGCCTTTTTAACGCCGCTCCGACCCTTGGCTTCCCATTCAGAAAGTTCATAATTTTTTATAGACTATTTTGCCCCCCCTAGAGTTTTTATAGAACGTTTTCCCCGAGTGTTTATAGGATATTTCCCCCCAAAGTGTTTATAGTGCTCGTGTGATGTTCGTTTAGTGGAATTAAATTAAGTTTCGTGACGAATTATTGGAAACTGTCCGAATAATATTGACGAAAAACTATATAAATCTTATAGAAATATAGATTTAAAACGTATATTATTATATTAATATATATAGGAGGAGGAAGAGTCAGAAACAGAGTCAATGAGTGGATACGAGAAAGAGAGAGAGAGAGAGAGAGCTGACTGGTAGAAAGAGAGAGAGAGAGCGAGAGAGACTGGAAGTGCGTAGTTCTACCATTACCTATATCTAGACCAAATTGTCTATTCTATAGATTCTATAAGCATTTTTCCTCTGTTTCCTTTTAAGGGGGGAATTCTATAGAAGAGATTTTCGCCTCCTATAAATTCAGTGATTCCCGTGACGCGGTCATACATGGGGGGTCCTATTAATGTTTTGGCGTGGGTTTCTGTAAACCGTCTCGCGGGAATTCTATGGGATAGTCTCCGTTCTATATAAATCGGGTTTTCTATAGAGGAATATAACTTCTATAAATTCATTGATTATTCTGCTACTCTATGATATAAGTAGGTTTTAAATTCTATATCTCAGGAATCCTATGGAATAGTCTGATTTTTATAAATACTTTGGGAAAATCTATAGAGTAACATAGCTTCTATAGAGTAATCATTCTGCTATTCCATGATACACGTAGGTTTTAATATTCTGCTATACCAACGCTTCTATATCACAGGAATTCTATAGATATAGTCTGAGTTCTATACCCATTTTATAGATAGATCTATGGGCTTCTACAGGAACCATGTTTTAATTTATATCACTTCTATAAATGGGTACTTTCTAGGAATTCTGTTATCTCTGATATTCTGTAAATCAATTTATTTAATTGTTACATGGGCGTTTGAATGTCTATATAGACATTTAAATGTCTATTTTAGACATTCAAATGACTATTTTAGACATTCAAATGTCTATTTTAGACATTTAAATGTCTATTTAAAGCATTGAAATGCTTATATGGCCATTTCAATGTCTAATGTAGACATTGGAAAGCTTTTTCAGCATTTAATGTCCAATTTAAATATCCAAGAATATTTAAATGACCACTTTCGACATATAAATACCCTTGGATGCATTTCAATGTCCATTTCAGCATCTAAGGTCACTTGAGTGATCTTTTTCGACATTTAAATGGCCATTTCTGCATTAAATGGCCATTTTATCATTTAAATGGTATTTTTCAGCATTCAAATATCCATTTTCGATATTCAAATGGTCGTTGTGAGCATTTAAATGCCAATTTCAACGTTCAAATGTCCAATCTAGACATTAAATTGGCCATTTTCAACATCCAAGGTCATTTAAATGGCCATTTTAAACATCCAAGAGCATTTAAATGGCCATTTTAGACTTTTAATTGGCAATTTTAAACATCCAAGAGCATTTAAATGGGCATTTTAGACTTTTAATTGGCAATTTTAAACATCCAAGAGCATTTAAATGGGCATTTTAGACTTTTAATTGGCAATTTTAAACATCCAAGAGCATTTAAATGTCCATTTGAAACATCCAAATACTCATTTCTCTCAACTTTACTTACAGGAGGAAAAGTTTGCAAGTGACTGGAATAAATTTTGAAAAACTACAAAATATTATATTGAAAATTTCCATTAAAAAAAATTTCGGAATTAGGACATGAAGAAGACATTGAATAACACTACTAATAATAATAACATGTCCTAAAAGAGACACAAGTGAATGAATGTTCTGATCATTGTTGGTGAATATAGAGTGAAAGTTATGATCATTACAAAAAATATGCAGAAAATATAAAAGACTCCAGAAAATATATAAAAAAGACTAGATAATATAAAAAATATCCTGAAACTATAAAATATATATCCTGAAATTATTTAAAATATCCAGGAACTTTAAACACTCCAAAAATAAAATATCAAGAAACTACAAAAATTATATAGAAAAGTCCAAAACAGTCATAAAATATTTTAAAAACTAAAAAATAATAATTAAAAACTTTAGAAAATAAAAAAAGAATTCCTGATAATTAAAAATTTCCAGAAAATTAAAAAAAAATCCAGAAAATTAAAAAAATTCCAGGAAAAACTCCAGAAAATAGTAATAAAAAAATTTTCAAATAAACATTAAAATCTTTTTCTAAACCGCCATTTTGGAATGAGACAATGGCACAGCACAAACAGCAGTACCAGCAGCAGGGCACGCTCACCCATCCATCCGTTGACCTCACCTTTGGGTCACAGAGGGTCGATGTCAACTCGTCCACTCCGTACTCCGACGCTACCCAGGTTGGTCTACGACACTTTTCGGTTTGTTTCGCAAGACTTTTTTTTAAAATATATATTTTTTTAATTTTCAAACTTGTTTGTTTGTTTGTTTTTTTAGTTTTTGTGGGTTTTTGTTTATTTATTTTGCATATTTTTTTAACCTCTTTCGACCTAAATTTACTTTTTTTTATTTTTTTTACATTTTTTAAATTATTTTAGGACATCTTTCATCTTTTACAAGACTTTTTAGTAAATTTTTTATAATTATATAAATTTGTTTACAATTTGTTTAGTTTTTCCAATTTTTTTTAGTATTTTTCTAGTTTTTTTTTACCTATTTTGACTTCATTTTACTATTTTATTTATTTATTTTTATTGTGGACATCTTTGACCTGTTTTATTAATTTCTCATCCCAGCATTTCAAAACAGGATATCGGAGAAAGTCACGGACGGAATCCGGAATAACTTTGCGGAGCCGTTGATCGTAAACTCAGGAAAACTTGACAGAATTTTCAGGTGGATTCCATAATAATCTTCTGTGTACCTTTTCAGGAATGACAGAATTTTCAGGGGATTCCATAATAATCTTCTGTGTACCCTTTTCATGAATGTTCGTGGACCGACTGTGGAAGTTTGCTTCACAACTGATTGATTTATTTAATTTTATGTTCCTATATATATGTCCCTTCTTACCCTGAATTTCTTAATTGTTAAGGAAACTGAGATATTATAGTTGACCTTGAATCATTCTCTCTCATAATAATAATAACAGTAAATATTAAATCACATTGGACGATGATAACAAACACAAAACCATATCACCAACAAACAAAAACAAAAAAATCAAACGCTAAAGTGAGCAACTGGCAACTATCTCTCCCGGACGGGAGTTGCCAACGAGTAAATATTGCCACAAGCAGACGTCATATCTTCGAGATTTCTTAGGTCTCTTCTAGGCCTTTTATGGGAGATGAGGCTGCAGGACCCGCGCCCTTCACGCTCCCCGGGGGGGTGACCCACCCCTCCACCTTCTCCTCTTCGCGCTCACATACGCACGCAAACGCCACGCGCGCACGCACACAATAATCAATAACACGCACGCACTGACTGAGTCCTGGGGAATAAGGTCTCCCCATAGAAAGGGTCTCTCTCTCTCTCTCTCCTCTCTCTCTCTCTCTCTTCTCTTTCTCTCTCTTCTCTTCTCTTCTCTACCTATTTCTCTCTGTCCTCTGTCAACCTCTCTCTTCTTCTCTCCTCTCTCTCTTCTCTCTCTCTCTATCTCTCTGTCTCTGTCCCAACCTCTCTCTCTCTCTCTCTCTCTCTCTCTCTCTCTCTCTCTCTCTCTCTCTCTCTGCCTTCCAGAGATCAACACATAGGTACCCATTCCGGAATCCAGCTTCTACACAATGTAACTCTTCCAGGCCCGCTCGTGGGATCGAGCTCGGGACCTCTCGCTCTGTATTGAGAGAGAGAGAGAGAGATTATTCGCGGAAACCAAATCAGTCACTCTTCCAGCAGCAGCAGTTCCAGCGAAGATCTGGAATGAGTAATATCTCTCTTTCTCTCTCTCTTCTCCCTCTAACTGGAAGCTGGAACTGGAATGGGGGATGTTTTCCAGGAATCCTAAATCCTCTCTCTCTCTCTCTCTCTCTCTCTCTCTCTCTCTCTCTCTCTTCAATACAGTTTAGAAAAAGAAATAATATTATTATTATCATCACACCTACCTCAGGTGTAACCTTGATAGACTTCCAAGAACCTTGGTACATTAACCCAGCAGTCTCTCTCTCTCTCTCTCTCTCTCTCTCTCTCTCTCTCTCTCTCTCTCTCTCTCTCTCTCTCTCTGTCGCAATGATTCGTACCCCGAGTCAACGCTCGCTCCAACAAAGGGAGCGAAAAGAGAGAGAGAGAGATGGAAAGGTTCAGGAATAGGTGGGTGTTTGTGTGTGCATGTGTGTGTGTATATATATATATGTAAGTGCGCGTCCGTCCGTCACGCCAAGGGTACATCTGATCAGCTGAGTTGAGAGAGAGACAGAGACAGAGAGAGAGAGAGAGAGACTACGTCCTTGAATTGTAAGCAGGTCACTCAACTTAACGTCTTCCCTAACAGAAGCATTTCCGCTGTTTCTTTGTGTTCCCTGTGTATACTCGTGTCTATTTATGTCTATTTTCAGTATATTTACGGCCATTTGTGAATGTTAGTAAGGATTTGTTATTATTAATAGACAAGAAACTACGCGCCTAGAATGAATATTTAGATTTAATATTTATTCTTTAAAACTTTATAAATGTGTGTAAATTTCCTTGTGGATATATATGTATATTTAAGATTTTGTTATTTTAAGACGAGAAACTGCGCGTCTAGATGAAAATTTATTCTTTAAAACTGTACAATTTAGAGTAAATTTCCATGTGTATATTTACGTATATTTGTATATCAGTAAACATTTGTTATTATAAGACGAGAAACTACGTGCTTAGATTTAATATATTATATTCTTCAAGAACTGTGTATTATGTTACCTAAATTCCCTCTGTATATTTATGTGGATTTGTGTATATTAATATATATTTGTATATTAGTAGAGTATTTTTTATTATGCTACAAGAAATTATGCATTTAGATTCAATATTTATTCCTTAAAAACTATGTATTATTTTGAGTAAATCCCTGTGTATATTTATGTGGATGTGTGTATATTAATCTATATTTGTATATTAGTGATGTTAGTATTGTGTTAAATTAAAGTGCGCATTTGTCGTGAATATTTATTCTGAAAAAATCGTTTATTTTAAGTCTATTCATGCATATATTTGTGTATATTAGTATATTAGTAGAGTATTTGTTATTATACTAAAAGAAACTACGTCTTTAGGATGAATATCTGTGTATTTACTGTGTATATTTATGTATATTTATATATTGGGAAATTGTGTTATTGTTAACAGAAATTGTGTATAGAGTGAATTTGTATTCTGAAAAATCTGAGTATAATTATGTATATCTGTGTAATTTGTATTTATTCGGTGTATATTTACGCATATTTGTCCATATTTAAATATATATGTGTAAATAATTGTGTATATTTATGTATATTTTCGAAATTCGTTTCCTAATCAAATGTACTATATTAATTTTTTTTTAAATTGCGTATTTAGGAAAACCAAGAATATTTCTCCTATATTTTTGTATGTATAGATTTGACATATATTTCCTGTAACCCGTTTCGTATGCAAATGTATATTTATCATAAATTTCTATAAACAACTTTGAATGTTATATATTTCATATATGTTTTAGTAAAAAAAATATTCTAAATTTATTAATCTTCTTTCTGTAAAAAAAAAAGTGTATATTTATCACTGGTTTCATAAACAGATGTGTAAATTATTTGTTTATTCCATAAAATTTATACTTTTAAGTCATAAACAAGGTGAATATTAATAATTTATCCCATAAAATTAATTTTTTAAAATCTTAAACAAAGGTGTATATTAATCATGAATTTCAGTAAAGGTATATTTTTGCAAAAAAATTTAACGTTGGTGAATATTTGTGTTAATTCCAACGTGAGTGAATATTGAAAATCAATGTTGATTTTGTTCTAGAATTCAATTTGCATATAAAAAAAGTGAGTTTATATTTCAGATGACAAATTTGTGTATATTTTAGGTGTGCATTTGTGCTACTTTGTGTATATTCTAGGTGTATATTTGCACAACTTTGTGTATATTCTAGGTGAATATATGTATAAATATATTTTAAGTGTATGTTTGCTCATATTTGTGTATATTCTGGGTGTAGATTTGCTTAAATTTGCGTATATTCCAGGTGTATATTTGCTCAACTTTGCGTATATTTAAGGTGTATATTTGCAAAAATTTGTATCTAATTTAGACTAATAGTTATAAAATCATATCTTGTAGGACGACATCAAACGGCTAAATTCAATTCCCGAATAATTAATTAATTAGTCAAACAATTATATAATCCATTAAACAGAGAGATGAATAAATAAATACATAATTTAGATAAATAACGATAAACAAAAGAGAAACGGGGAAGCTAAAACGTAACTGCGTAAATATACCGTCCCCACTCGTTGGCAATACCGCCTCCCAGCCACCTTCCATTCCATAAGGGTCTAAGTCACGGTTATTTTTTGTTTATATATAAGTCTATGGGAATATCGCCCTCGAGGTGAGCCAATGTGTTACCTATTTACGGGACGAAGAAGGTTGGATCTTAAGCCTTTCTCTCTCTCTCTCTCTCTCTCTCTCTCTCTCTCTCTCTCTCTCTCTCTCTCTCTCTGTTCAGAACTTGGGCTACGAGTCTGAGAATGAACAGGTGTTCATCTGTTCACACGTGTTCACCTGCCGAAGGCATTAATTTAGAGAGTCAGAGAGAGAGCGCAGGTGTGCTCCCAATTACCAAGTAGTATATTGTGAGCACCTGTCAATAGGTAACAATCACCTATTGACAGGTCAAGAGGTCAGTGGCATATCTCTCTCTCTCTCTCTCTCTCTCTCTCTCTCTCTCTCTCTCTCTCGTTTAAAATTACCCCCCTTTGATTATATAATTTTGAGAATTATATCTCAGGGAATCGTTTGGCCATAAAGGTTCAAATTGGGCTTGGGATGGACACGAATCTGATCTCTCTCTCTCTTACTCTCTCTCTCTCTCTCTCAGAATAATCATACCCATCCAATTATCATAATTGTAATTAGGCCAATTAGCCAGGATAAATCATTCATATATATATATATATATATATATAATATATATTTTACACATATGATTTCTTATAAATAAAAATATATAATATATATTGACACAATGATTTCTTATAAATCAAAATACCTTTAATTCATCAAAATCATATTTACATCCCATTAAACATTATATTAAGAATCGTTTGGCAACATGAAACCAAATTAAAGGCTATTTCTATATCCGGAAAGGCGGATGGTGCACTGCTGAAATTATAATGCAAAAATTAAGGTTTAAAATTGATTTTTTGGGGGAGATTTAGCGGCCCCCTAACTGGGACCCTACCCCAAAGCTTGCTGGTCCCCTGCCCAACCCCCCCCCCCCTCCAAAGCCCCTGGATCCCAACTAGGGGAGGTATTTACCTTGAAAATAAGGAGTCCGTTCAGTTGGTTACAAAATGGTATGGCTGACGCTAAATAAATAGCAGTGAGAGAGAGGGATAAAAAGAGAAGAGAGAGAGTAGGGGAACTTTCCCCAACCCAGCAACAAAGGCAATATCGACGTTCTGGCAGCCGTTTTGTGCTACCCGTGTGCTTGTTTATTGAACGTTCTCTGTCTCCGTCTGCCTGTCTGTCTGTTTCTTAACATAGCTATTTATGCATCTCTCTCGTAATCTCAGGGAAATGAGAGAGATCTCTGACTTCTGTCAATGTTATGTCCACAACTAAACCTTGTTTGTAAACAGTCCTCTGGTCTTACAATTCATTATTATTATTATTATTATTATTATTATTCTTATTACTATTGCTATTAATTGCTACTCTCCTAAATACATCCCACATCAACCTCACCTTCCAAAAAAGCCATCAACTAACCCAATTCTCTCATTCTCTCCCCATGTGCCCGCCACCTCGCGATCTCTGCCCACCAGACCAAGAAGCACCCGGCCAACCACATCAAGCGCCCCATGAACGCCTTCATGGTTTGGTCCCAGCTCGAGCGGAGGAAGATCGTCCAGAGGCACCCGGAGATGCACAACGCGGAGATCTCCAAGCGACTGGGCAAGCGGTGGAAGTCCCTCTCCTCTGCCGAGAGGCAGCCCTACGTGGACGAGGCGGAGAGACTCAGGCTTCTCCACATGCAGGAGTATCCCGATTATAAGGTGAGATCCTGGGGGGATTGGTTTTTGTGTGGATAGGTTACCTCGCTGGTTTATGGGTTGTTCTCTCTGGTTACGGGTTGGAGTGGCTTCTGTTGAGGACTGGTTTCAAGTTAAACAGGTTCTTGTAGATTTATGTTTAATTATTAAGCAGGATTTTGTAGAGTTCTGGCTTCAGATTAACCAGACTTAATGTAATTTTAAACAAGGCCATTCACTTACAACAATCTCCCCTGTTTCCAGTACCGGCCGCGGAAGAAAGCCCGCCTTTCTACGCTCTGCATCTCTTCGGGACGCGGAGGAGACCGCTCTCCCTCCCCTGGAGGCAGCAACGGAGACCTGACCACTTCCCGCCGCAAGCGGAGACCAGCCGTGAAGATGCTGTCCTCCACAAGGCTGCGCATCACGGTCACGTCTGCCCCAAAGACCGGCCAGGCGTCCCACCACAGGAGGCGGAGACAGAATGCTGCCGGGGGTAAGGGTAACACTCAGAAGGGGAAGAAGTCCTCCAAGGGGCGGAGGGGCGGAAAAGCAGCAAGTCGTGGAGGAGAGGAGGAGGCCAGAGGAAGAGGGCCACTCCTGCATTCTCCTCCTCCTCCTCAGGAGGCAGAGCTAGGGTTGCTGTCAAAGAGGCCAAGGGGCTCTCCAGGTCCTTCATCCGACACGCCCTGACCCCGCCCACCCCTCCGAGCCCCGTCTGCAACTCACCCGCAGCAGCAGACACCGGACTCTACTATCTGGACTCATCCTCCGATTCCGAGGACTCGGATTCCGGAATCGGCTCCGGGCCGGAGCCTTCCGTGGGCCTCATGGGGTGCTGCTCAGTCCTCGACACTCCGACTCCCTCCCCTGAGCCGGTCAGGCGCCGGACGGTGCTGGCTCCGGCTTCCTCCTCGTCCAGTCATCAGGAGAGCCAGGATAATCTGTCATACTTGGCGGACATCTTGCAGGTGAGGGAGACTGGTTGATTCACCGGTTATTGGCTCCTGAAATTGATTAAATTTAAACAATAATTTCCCCCTGGTTATTCACCGGCTACTAAACTGACTCATTTGTGTCACTTTCAGATGTCTCCAGAATTCCCAGTGGACGACCTCGACCTGAGTCCCCCAGAGCTCGACCTGGAATCCTGCTCCTCGACCGCAACCTCGGGTTCCGGCTCCCACTTCGAGTTCTCCCTCTGCGACGTCGGACTTGCCGTCTCAGACTGGCTGGACCCTTCGCTAAACAGCCTCATCTGCTCGTAACCAGGTCGTCGCGATTCCCCCTTCGAGTGATTCGCCCGGAGCAATACATTTTCAAGGATCTCGTAACCAGGATTCGTCCACAGATGCCAGACGGATGGACAGCGGATCCGGAACCAGGAAGGATTCAGAAGGGAACGACGAAACCTGCCGACGAGATCCGTCTATAATTATTATTAATAATTATCATTATGATATCAAATTCCAAATGTGAGAGAGTTAGTTGGTGGTGTAAGTAAGCGAAAAGAAAACCAGGAGATTAAACAGGAAAGAGGTGGCTTTGTTGGATCTCCGCCCAGGCCCCTTTCCGTCTCTGGATTGTCCTGGAGACAGAGAGGAGATGTGCGGACCCGTGGAATATGCATATGCAACCGTTCGTTCTGTTTGTTCGCACAGGACTGGACACGTTTGTAACCAGGTCGCAGCATGCGTTTGTTTGTTTGTTTGTTTGTTGGCCGAACTCATCACGTTTTTTTCTCACAACCTCTCAGGTAGAACCTAAGTCAGCAGACCAAAAATAAACAAAATAACCCAATAAACACTACTGTTAAAACCAGACGTAAACCAGAAACAAACCTTAACAATAAACCCGTTCAAAACAGATCGCGAAGAAGAATCCACACGCACAAAGTGTAATAATAGAACAGTTTTGGTGGATATTTTTACGTGTTTGTATAATCATGTGTTTATATATAATCATGTGTTCGTATAATCATTTGTAATGGCTAGTCAACAAGAGGGGCTGCCCGGTCACCGCAACCACGACAATAGTGAAAACAACACCTCGGTTAGCGCAGGCGTATAACCAGATTAACCAGCGTGACTGGACCCTCTTCTTCTTCCTCCTCCTCCTCCTCCTCCTCCTCCTCCAGATATAGTGTCTTTCAGAGCTAATCAACTTCCTGTTTCCCACTTTCCAGTCGAAGGGTTTGACCTTGACTTTGCCTCAAAGCTCTTGCCAGAGACGAGGTTTCTTTTCACCCTGACTTTGCCACAACGCTGCCAGAGTCGAGTGTTTGACCTCGACCTGGCTGCAACGATGGAGTTTTTTGGAGGGCACAGCCCGTTTATCTCGGTGGGCCAAAACGCGCACACCCAGTTAAGGAAGAGACGTCATTCAAGGGAGAAGTCGAAAAGCGAATGTCTCAAGGTCTCGGAGGGATACTACAGTCCAACAGTCCGACATCCAGAGCCAATTTTGTCTTCTTTGGTTTCCGTTGTCGACCTTCTGGAGAAAATTTTTTTTCTATAGTTACCGTCCAAAAACGAAACAACTTCCCACCCCGTCTCTTGAAAGCCACTTTCCTTCTGAGTTTGTCGGACTCTGTTGTCAGCTGATCGAAGTCGTTCTGTTTGGTTCCCGTCGAGGTAAAGGATGGTTGGTTTTAACCTTACTGCCAAGCCGGGTCGCAGGTCCCAGGGGACCTCTGACCCACGTGCTCTAACCAAGGTCAGGTTTAGACCATACTGCCATTTATTATTATTATTATTATTAGATTTTGACCTCTCCGGAGGTCAAGAGGTTTTGACCCTCGAACTTGCCAGAGGTTTTTTGAACTTACTGCCACGCTGAACCTCAAACTTGTTGTGTTGGCAAGATTTTTAGCAGATTTTATCAACTCTGTGGTTAAGTGGAGGATTGTGTCAAGTTCTCGAAAGATTTTAATCGAGGTTTCTCTGCAGATTTTGTCAGGAATCTGCGGAGTTTTTTTATCTCTGTGGTAAAGTGGGGGACTTTGTCAAGGTCTCTGAAAGTTTTATCAAAATTTCTGCAGAATTTGGCAAGATTTTTGTGGATTTTGTCAAGCTTGTTGGACTTCTGCATATTTTAGCAAGATTTTGACGGATTTAGTCAAGATTTTTGCAGACTGCCAATATTTTTACAAATTTTAACAAGAGTTGTGCATATTTTACCAAGATTTCAGCAGAGTTTGTCAAAATTTAGCAGATTTGATCAATATTGATGCAAATTTTACAAAAATATGTGGGAATTTGGCAAGTTTTGCCAGATTTTGTCAAGATTGTAATAAATTGTGAAAACATTTTAGCAAAATGTCTGCAGTTTGTCAAGATGTGTCAGTTTTATCAATATTTATGCAAAGTTTGCTAAAAAAAAAATATTTGGGAATCTGTCAAGATTTTGGCAGATTTCATCACCACCTTTGTGGTTGAGATGACACACTTGCTTGTCCTCTGTGCAGATTCTGGCAAAGACTTCTGCTCGATAATGTCACCTTGGCAAACGTTTCGCCACCCATGTGTAATCCATCCTCAGTGAACTTTAGGGCCAAGCGGAAACGGCCGGTTTGTCGGCCCGACAGACTGGTGCGTCGCAATAACGACCCCCGCTCACGTATCTACGAGATCTCCGCATCAATTATCCATACATAAATATATATACGACATATAGTACATATATTATATATATACATATAACCAAACCTCGTCTGTGTACCGTAGGGTTAAGGCGTATTTATATATATGGGGCATCTTTTTATTACTTTTATATTAATCCATAAATATTGGTTTTTTGCACTTCATTGTGATCTGTACATAAATATATATATAAATATATCATATAGGCATTACAAGAAACCCTCCCACTATGTTAGTCGATGTGGTCTGGGCATGTTTTGGGAATTGATGTAATCAACAAGCTTGTCGTGTGCTCCGTACCCTTGCGTTTTTTTTTTTTTTTTTTTGACGAGGAGCGGTGTTGACCTTTTTATACGGCCATCTCGGTGCCCGAATGGTACGTCGGTGTCACTACTAGGAAGGGAGACACGGAGATCGGTGACAGGAACAGCACAGATTTGATTCACGGGCAACACACGCGGAGATTCGGTCAGCTCGGTACAGTGTGGAATTGATTCCCCGCTGAGAAGACCGGCACGAACGACACCATCCACCAAGAGACGAGGTGATAGAGAGTCCCGCCACCCTCCACCCACCCCCATCGAGCCCCCATACCACGAGTCAGTCAGTCAGTGAGTCAGTCAGTCAGTCCGTGAGCCAGAGTCAAAGTTGGTGCCTGCGCGGGAGTTCTCTTCAATATCTCAGGTATACTAGATTATGTCCGATTGTATTCTAATAGAATCTCTCTCATGTTGTTATTATTTCCTTTGCAATAAACAAGTGGATACTCTTGAAAGTCAAAGACATTCGTTTGCAGATACTATTGAAAGTCATAGACGCGTTTTTCCACGGGGGTTGGAGATGGGGGAGGGGAGCTTTCCAAAGGTTTTCCGCTGATTCTCGTGGTTATTCGCCATTGGAGATTGTCATTTTTCTGCCACCCTGTCGCCCAAGAAGGGTTCAATAAAGGTTGGGGTCTCTATCTCTTGCTTGGGAAGGTCAAAGTTAAAGCAAAGGTCAGAAACTTCCCAGCGGTCATCGGAGAAAGCGAAAATGTGAAAACGCCAGCCATCGAAAACTTGCGCCGGTGGATGGTGACGTGTGCTGAGGTCAAACCGAAATGCCCTTGAACTCTCACCAACAAATAAGTCAAGGGCAAAAGTCAACGGGCAAAGGTCAAAGGGCATTAGGGTACGGAGACATCAGTCGTTTCTCATTGGTTGTAGAAGTTAGGTGTTGATAGGCTGTAAGGTCTCTGTGTAACTTGGCTGTTCTTGGGCACGGCGCGGTGACCTGTGAGCCCTCTCTCGAGATGTAGCCACACAAATACCCATAAATACTTACAAAAAATACCCACAAACATATTGCCAAATACCAACACCCCACCCCACACAATTACACTCCTGAATACCCATATGATTGCTAACAAAATTGCCAATTTCTTACAAAGGTTGAAGAAATACCCATATAAAACTCATACAAATACCAACACAATTACCTACAAAATACCCACAAAACACAAACAAATAAACATGGAATACCCACTAAATAGCCACAGAAATACCCACAAATATCCACAGAAATACCCACAAAGTATCCACGAAGCACTCACGTACAGGCTCACAGCTCGAGGGCAGGTACTCACTCCATCGAGCCACGTCCAATACCTTAGTAGTACTTGACATATTACTTACCAATAATAATTATAATAAAATATACTTAAAAAAATATACTTACGTAGAAAATCGCTTTGTGATAGCTATTCTAAGTAGGATTTTATATACCGGACGAAATACAGTGCTAGAATTAAAAAGGTTTTATATAACGAATATACGACGAGACGTTCGATAAGATTCGGTTTATATTTTTTTGTCTCTCCGCGGATTAAAGATACAACATGAAATCGGTGCTATAATTGATATAATTGATAATTAGGATTATTTTATATTCTTTAAGTTTGTACAGCTTTGTTCGTCTCATTGAAGTGATTACTAAGTTTGTTCTAACTGTTTTTCCTGTGTTATATTTATATTTCTGTTGATCTGATTTGCCTTAAAGAACCAGTTAACATAGACAGACACTGTTTGATAGAAGGTAATGACGTCACGAATGTAAACAAAACCACTTGACCTTTTGTTTACATTTTGGCAGAGGGGTTGCCATTTAGTCAATTCTTCATTAATTTATTCATTTATTTATTCATGTTCCTTACTCTCTCTCTATCTCTGTCTCTCTGTGACATAAAATAATTGTAAAAATCAGTACAAAATAGACAAATGGCATCTGGAACTGTCACGCATTCTATATATTTCATAAATGCTTTATATATTTTGTATAAAATTGAACGATCGAGAAGGAATTCTGGGATCAAATTTGGAGTCGATTTGTCAAACAATCCCTAAGTTTTTGTTTTGTTTTAGTGATAAGTTCTGTATATTATTTTTCCACATCAATATTTTTTGTTTTTATTGAATAAATAAATAAGAAAAAGACTCTTTTGTTTCCAATTATTATTATTTTAAATTCCACCCGTTCCCCGTTACTTCACCTTATGCCAATTGAAGGCCAACGGTGCTGGCAACTTAGGTAGGACGAGAAAGAAGTCTTTGGGATGTGGAGATCGGAGAAGAATAAAAAGACATTAGATTTATATTAAAAAAACTTTAGTCTTTTACGCATATTACTTCAGACCACACTCTCGTTAGTTCGTGCTCTTTTCGGGAGGCCGAGAAAATAAGGTTGCTTTCCTCCTTCCTTCGGACACCGCCCCCGTTTCCCCGAGGCCGCACTGCACGCACAACGCTTCGTTCCTTATTTTTTTTTTTTAACAATTCTTAACAAATTAGTTCCTTAGCTTCCTCCAGTCTCCACATGAGTTTCTTTGCTTCCTCCAGTCTCCACAAGTTTTACCAATGATCTCCACAACCGACCGAACGACCACTTTGAAGCATATCAGCGACGGTCAGTTACAAAAAAAAAAAAACAGACATAAAAAAATTGAAAAAAAGTGAAATTGAGTGTGAAAAATAAATCAACCCCAAAAAAATTAAAAAAGCAAACAAATAAATTGTGTTGGAAATCAACAAAACAAGTGAATAAAAAACAAAAACAATCTCTCGTAGGCTTAAGACCAGGAACCAATCTTTTGTAGTTTGTATAATCCAATCAATAATAATCATGTGATTTTTACCATAATCTCCCAACTGTGTTTTATTGAACCCACTCATTTTCAAGGTCGGGTTTGACCCTGACCTTTATCTGAGGGTCAAGGGTCAGATATTCTCTGGATAAGGTAGGTATTTCAATAGACTTTATTTTCTTGATGTGAAAACTCTAGAGAGTTGAAGAGACTGAACTAAAAAGATATATAAAATTTAAAATATAATTATTTTATTATAATATATATTTGCTTGATTTTATATATGAAAAATATTCAAGAATAAGATACAATAAAAACACGAAATATAAAAATTACGAATAGAGTAAGATAATATATAAAATGCAATGAAAATATGAAATATACATATTAAAATAATTATAAGTACCTAATAAAAATCCAATTAACAAAATATAGATGTTGACACAAACTGAGCATAAAACACATTAGAAAATACTCAAAACAAAATACAATGATAGAAAATTATAAAATACGAGATACTATTACAAATATATCAAATGAGAGAGAGAGGGGGGTTTATATTACTTTGTGTGGAGAAAGAGAGGGAGAGAGAGAGGACCAATCCTTAGGTACGAAACAACAAGATTGAAATCCTGATAAAAATCAATACTTAAAATAATATAAAATATCAATAAGTTAGTAAAAAATATCTAATAATAATAATCAATGATTATGTAACAGGCGTTAATTAAAACAGCCAGCAACACTTGGCAACTCTAGAGTCCAGAGTTGTCAGCTATTGTTTTTGTTATGGATTTCCCACCCACAGGTTCGCCTCTGACCAAATGAACGCGTCCCAGCGAGCGCTTTTTGGCCTCCGTGAACGCAACCCCACCTTTAAGAGATTATAGCTGTGTGTCTGTTTCCACCCTTCCTTCTCTCTCTCTCTCTCTCTCTCTCTCTCTCTCTCTCTCTCTCTCTTGGTAATCTATTCAGTTATCTATCAGTATTCATTCTCTCTTAGTAATCTATTCAGTTATCTATCTATCAGCATTCATTCAAATGAAGAGAGAGAGAGAGAGAGAGAATGTATGGAGGGGTGAAAATTATTCAAGTGGATGTATCTAAAGGGGAGAGAGAGAGAGAGAGAGAGAGACATCCTCTCATCATTATCATTATCAGTATTAGACCTTCCAAAACGAACAGAAGATTCTAAACATTATGGCACTCAATCGGGAACGAGAGAGAGAAAGAGAGAGGGCGACGTCTTCGATCAGGCCAGCTTGTACCCCAGACACTTGGATTAATGCCCTTAAAAATATAGTGGATTACTTATGGGGATTACCCAAATAAATCTCTCGTGTGTTTGGGACAACTCTCTCTCTCTCTCTCTCTCTCTCTCTCTCTCTCTCTCTCTCTCTCTCTCTCTCTCTCTCTCTCTCCACATAAAGTACAGCATTTTCCCTTTCTACCTCTGTGAAATAATATTGTTCTCTCTCTCTCTCTCTCTTCTCGCTACACAAAGTAATATACCTCTTCTCTCTCTCTCTCTCTCTCTCTCTCTCTCTCTCTCTCTCTCTCTCTCTCTCCATATAAAGTACTACAACCCTCTCTCTTTCTCCCTCTATGAAATAGTATGGCTCTCTGTCTCTCTCTCTCTATTCTCTCTCTCTCTCTCCCTCCACACAAAGTAATATAACTCTCTCTCTTTCTCTCCACACAAAGTAATATAACTCTCTCTCTCTCTCTCTCTCTCTCCACATAAAGTACTACAGCCCTCTCTTTCTCCCTCTATGAAATAGTATGGCTCTCTCTCTCTCTCTCTCTCTCTCTCTCTCTCTCTCTCTCTCTCTCTCTCTCACACACAGAACCTGTAACGCCAGACCCATGACAGAAGCCAGCTCCTCATATCAGGGTACATGACTGCATTTTTTGATCGATCGGTGCACCTTGCGTCGCGATGAGAATAGTAGTATACATAAATATATATTCAATGGCTCCCGAATAATAGGGGAGCGTATATAATGGCAGAAATATACGCCTAATGGCATAAATATACGCTCGGCTCACCCCCTGATAGAGAGGACCAGATTCGATAATAATATACGAATGAATTCTCATTGGGTCGTTTCTAGGAAAAGCAGTTTGAGTACAAGATTTTTGGTTGTCCATTTGACGTTATTGTACATTAACAGAATCGTATATTCGAACTTTGGTTCACGACGAGACTAACAAGGCGTGATCCGACCTACAGCTTACTCTGGACGCGTGCAAGATTTTCCCCTCGCGCATAATTCGTAAACATCATATTCGAAACTTTTAACGTCAATTAAAACGTTCTAAAATCTACGGTAGAATAGCGCCTTGTTTCACCAACGAAACTTAAAATAAATACGCTACATATTAATAAAAAATAACTGTTCTGTACTGTTCAGCATTCACATCATATAATTTTCACATTTCCAATCTCATAAATAAATCGTAAATATCCCATCCTGAAATTCCCTTCTCTGTAACTCAACGCAAAAGATCTTTTCCAGACCTTTGTTTTAAGGATCTTCCAAAACAACAAAAACAACAACAGCAAAGTAGTCTGTAAGCTTCCTCCCCGAGTAAGCAAAAATACATTTGCTTCGAATCTTTGGCACTCAAAAAATCTCCCATTCATATTTTATAAAAAAAGAGCAATTATTTTTTACATTACACATAATACTGGTATGTTTTATAAATTCAGTTGGTAACAAAACTTAAGAGGAATTTTTTTAAAAGTTTTTTTGTACCCGGAAATATATGAAGGATATATGGTAAGATATATCAAATACATTATGCATCGTATAAAATATCCGAGATGCATTTTATGCAATGTATATTATACGTGAAATGAGAGTACAGAAAAATCCATTATTAAGAACTATTTTATAAAATGTATCTCTCCTCATCCATTACAAGGTACAACTGAATCGCTCTCCCTCCGCCTCGTCTCCGTTTTCTATGCATGTTTTTGCGTCCGTTTTCTACGCCCCTTTGGCTTCCAGGAGTCGTACCCAGTTGATTCCAGAACGCGCTGGAAATTGGGAGACGGTCTTTGTCCCTCTGACACTCTCCTGCCATCCCTCCCCGCTGCTCTTCCAGGTTTCCAGGAGGTTCCTCCACCCTTCCACACCCTCCTCCTCCTCCTCCTCCTACCCACGACAGAACTCTCTCTCTCTCGTTCCAGGACCCTTCTTGCTGGATAGGGTCCTTTCCAGCCTCCTCTTCCTCCTACTCACTTTACCTTTCGTTCCAGAGGGTTTTTTTTTTTTTTTTTTTTTTACGAAGCTTTGGTGTTTGGTCTCGTCATTCCAGGGTCCAGTGGGAGTCCTTTTCCCAGGATTAGTGAAAGGCAGACTTCCAGCTTTCCAGCGTCCAGTTAGACTTTCATCTTTCCTGGACAGACCTTCATCTCTCCAGGATTACCACTGTACTGGTCTTCATCTTTCCAGTGTCCAGTAAGATCTCATCTTTCCAGGATTACTGCTGGACTGGTCTTCATCTTTCCAGTGTCCAGGAAGATCTCATCTTTCCAGGATTACTGCTGGAGTGGTCTTCATCTTTCCAGTGTCCAGTAGGACCTTCATCTTTCCAGTGTCCAATTGGACCTTCATCTTTCCAGGACTACTGTTGGACTGGTCTTCAATATTCCAATGTCCAGTAAGATCTCGTCTTTCCAGGATTACTGCTGGACTGGTCTTCATCTTTCCAGTGTCCAGTAAGATCTCATCTTTCCAGGATTACTGCTGGACTGGTCTTCATTTTTCCAGTGTCCGGTAAGATCTCATCTTTCCAGGATTACTGCTGGACTGGTCTTCATCTTTCCAGTGTCCAATAAGATCTTATCTTTCCAGGAATACTTCTGGAGTGGTCTTCATGTTTCCAGTGTCCGTCTTGGAGAGCTCTTTATCTTTTCAGCCTATTTCTGTCCCTGAAAATATCACTTTTACTCCATTATCTCTCTCTCTCTCTCTCTCTCTCTCTCTCTCTCTCTCTCTCTCTCTGTATTTTATTATTAATATTATACAGGTTCCAAACGTACCTAGTTTGACTAACTCTCTCTCTCTGACCCCTTCCCTAGCCCCATTACGGCACTCATCTTTCTACCAACAGTACCCAAATTTGTACCCAGATCTGGACCCAAAAATCGACTCTACTCTCAGAGTGCCAAGGAGTGCCACGGGTACTCCTCCAGCAGCCATTTTGAGAGGACCGACCTAAGTGCTGACCGTTAATTTCATGTGCGTCATAGGTAGCCTATGGAATTCATTATTTATTAAGTGCCCCCAACCTCCTCCTCCCCCCGCCCCCCACCTCCCCCTGGGATCGATTTAGGGATCTCTAGGTCTGTTCGAAAGCGGCAGGTGGGGTTGATAACCTCTAGGATATTTTATTTATTTTTTTGAGATGGAGTTTTGATTGGGTGGGGCTGGGTTGGTTGGAGATGGGTACGTATTTTTCCAGACGTGCTTTGTTTGATTAAACCTCCCCCCCCCCCTCCTCTCTCTCTCTCTCTCTCTCTCTCTCTCTCTGTCCCTTCTCTCTTATTCTCTGTATGATTATTATTATTACTATTATTATATATTTTTTTTATACTTCCACATTCCAAACGTACCGTATTTGACTAAAACTTCTCTCTCTCTCTCTCTCTCTCTCTCGTCTCTCTCTCTCTCTCTCTCTTCTCTCATCTGTATTCTGCCTGTATTACTATTATTAAAGTATTAATATCTTAATATTTTTTTATACTTCCCAGATTACCAAACATACCTTAGCGGCTTCTCTCTCTCTCTCTCTCTCTCTCTCTCTCTCTCTCTCTCTCTCTCTCTCTCTCTCTCTTTAACTGTGTGTGTGTGTGTGTATGTCTGTCTGTATTATTATTATTATTATTAGTATTATTATTATTATCATTTTCCAGATTTCCAAACGTACCTGGTTCAACTAACTCTCTCTCTCTCTCTCTCTCTCTCTCTCTCTCTCTCTCCTCTCTCTCTCTCTTCTCTCTCTCTTTCGTGTGTGTGTGTGTGTGTGTGTGAATGTCTGTCTGTATTTATTATTATTATTATTATTATTATTATTATTATTATATTATTATTATTATTATTATTATTATTATTATTATTTTCCAGATTTCCAAACGTACCTAGTTCAACTAATTCACTCTCTCTCTCTCTCGCTCTCTCTCTCCCTCTCTCTATCTATCTATCTATCTATCTGCATATGTCTGTCTGTCTGTCTGTCTGTCTGAGGGTCTGTCTGTATCCACACAGCCCCGCCGCCAACAAAGAACGACCTGAGACGAATGCTTGGGTTCGTAGGGTCCGAGTTGGGTCGCCCCCAGACGTTGTATAACCGCCTCTTCCTCCTCCTCCTCCTCCTCCTTCATGCTTTGCCTCTCGTCCATGTCTCTCTCTCTCTCTCTCTCTCTCTCTCTCTCTCTGAGGGCTCTCTTCATCCCTGTATCGTCTGAGAGAGAGAGAGAGAGAGAGAGAGAGAGAGAGAGAGAGAGAGAGAGAGAGAGAGTGGAATATTTCTTCTAGGCCTCTCGTCAATGATGATCCCAGATCGTACCCTGGCTGGGCTGCTCTCTCTCTCTCTCTCTCTCTCTCTCTCTCTCTCTCTCTCTCTCTTGGTATTATTATTATTATATTATTATTATTATTATTATTATTATATTATTATTATTTATTATTATATGGTTATTATTTATTTTCCAAACGTACCTGGTTTGAATTACCTCCTCTCTCTCTCTCTCTCTCTCTCTCTCTCTCTCTTGGTATTATTATTATTATTATTATTATTATTATTATTATTATTATTATTATTAGTTTTCCAAACGTACTGGTTGAATTACCCCCCCCCCCTTCTCTCTCTCTCTCTCTCTCTCTCTCTCTCTCTCTCTCTCTCTCTCTCGATTTGGGTCCGCCACATACTTCGAAAAATAAGGACATGAATTTTGGAAGTCCCCTGTTTTGAGAGAGAGAGAGAGAGAGAGAGAGAGAGAGAGAGAGAGAGAGAGAGAGAGAGATCAGAGGGCGTGACCTCAGCCGAAGGTATATGACCTAACCGGTGCCAAATGACCTCATTTTTTCGGGGGAGGGGTTCGATTTGGCCCACAGTCCTAATTTTTGGGGTACTACCTGAAGTGACCAGGAATCCAGTAGGATTTGAAATCGACATCGTGGGACATATTCTAGAGTCCTAGAGCACTCTAGAATGATTCGTGCCTTTTTAAAAATAATCTAGATTCTTAAAAGCTGTCAAATCTATATTCTAGGGCATGTTCTAGAGTCTTGGGGGACTTCTGAAGAACTTATCTAGATTCTAGAAAGCTCTAAAATCTATTTCTCTATGACGCAAATAATAAACAATCCTAGATATCTAGAATCTAGACGCCACAAACTAGATACTAATAGAGGGTTTGAAAATCTATATACTACTCTCACGCAAACAATTCTAGACATTATCTAGAATCTAGATGCCACAAACTAGATTCTAGCAGATCTAGTAGGTTTGGAAATCTAGATGATAAGGCATAGACAATTCTAGATATTAATATCTAGTATCTAGATGCGACAAACTAGATTCTAGCAGATCTAGTAGATTTGGAAATCTAGATCATAAGGCATAAACCATTCTAGATATTATCTAGACTAGATTCCAATGAATTATACAGAACCTTCAGTCCTAGACTCCATCCAACTACTAGGCACTAAAATAGGTGCTAGATTCTAGATTCTAGCAGACTCTAGACTCTTGGGCTCTAGACCCCTAAATATAGCTACTCTAGAAAATTGTAAACTAGAGAATCTGAAATCTTGAAGAATTACCATTCGACCGCAAGATCGTCTAGAAAATGCACCTAAAAAATCCACTTATACGTATTAAGGACGTGAGATATTTATAGGAGAGAGAGAGAGAGAGAGAGAGAGATTTTTATAGAGGAGAGATAGGGACTAGAGAGAGTTATATTATTTCATAGAGGCCAAGAGAGGGCCATAATACTTCATATGGAGAGAGAGGAGGGGGTAGAGAATTTTAGAAAAACCTAAAAGATAAAACTCTAACAGAAAGAGAATGAATTTTTTTTTATTTTCTTCTATAAGAGGCGTCCCAAGAACGTACCCAAGGCTGCGTCCAGCTGCCTCGCCAAGAGGGCGGAAAACGGTTCTCTGTTAGCGTTCTGGCTGGAGGGAATTATGATGAACGATAATTTCATAATGCCAGACTGGGAATCGAACCTGTGCACTCGCCTACTGGTCTACTGACAAATTATATATATAAATACATATATATATTTTATATAACATACATATGAGTACAGAAGAGAGAGAGAGAGAGAGAGAGAGAGGGGCTACCACCTACAGCATAATTCGCATTACCCTGACATTTCACCACCACTTAAACTACTCTTACTACGACCTAGCCACGCCCCCCCTCTACCCCATTCATAAAATAACTCATAGTCTCGCGAATGACAATAAACAGAGAGATCCTCTTCCCGTTTTCTGTGAATGAATCGGAAACAGCGTCGGACTCTGGCCTTGGGGGACACCTAGGTCTGTCTAGACGATTTTTTCTTTGATTATTGATTATTTGATAATATATATATATATATATATATATATATATATATATATATATATATATATATATATATATATATAATATTATATATATATATATATATATATAATAGGAAAGGTTAATTATTAAGGGGAGGCCTTAGGGAATTGTTGATTTCAATAATATGGAAGCAAATAGCTTAACTAAAAGGAAACTATGGAAAAATACATATACCATAATTGTGTGTTATGAAAAATATTAAAAAATTGTTTTTTTAAATGAGGTTGTAAACAGTCCACAAGAAATCTTCTCTCTCTCTCTCTCTCTCTCTCTCTCTCTCTCTAAAACTGTAGACATAAAAATTCAATTCAGTTTCATTTCTGTACTATGCACGAGAGAGAGAGAGGAAGAGAGATGAGAGAGAGAGCGTTACAAGGATTAGGATGTCTCAAAGACTTGCTAGTCCATCCGTTAGAGGAAAAACCATCGTGTGCTCACTTATCTCTAG
The DNA here is from genome assembly GCF_015104395.2 of Macrobrachium nipponense. Taxonomy (NCBI): domain Eukaryota; kingdom Metazoa; phylum Arthropoda; class Malacostraca; order Decapoda; family Palaemonidae; genus Macrobrachium; species Macrobrachium nipponense. The sequence continues at coordinate 34,645,867 of NC_087222.1, forward strand.
GAGAGAGAGAGAGAGAAAGAGAAAGAGACACAGAGAGAGAGAGAGAGAGAGAGAGAGAGAGAGAGAGAGAGAGATTATATACAATATCAATGAACGTTCCCAATTTTTTAGATAAAAATAAATTTCCTATAAAAAAGGCTATAAATATTCATATAAACAATCCGTCAACCTTTGATGGTGCAATACGCAAGTTAATCCTTTTTGAACAGAATCATACTACATAATATATATATATATAAATATATATATATATATATATATATATATATATATATATATATAAAGGAGCGAACCTTCTAACATTATACATATACATATCTCGAGGAACCTCTTTGTAAGGACGAACTGAAGTCTATTACAACGGTCTGGGTTTATTTTATCTTTTTTTTTTTTTGGAGTCTTTGTAGAAAGAGAACAAAAAAACCCACACATATACCCCCGTCTATAAACCCGGGCGAGACCATCATACCCTCCCCGATACATTGGGGGTACCCATGGTATACATAGTACTCCGCGTGTCTCTCTCTCTCTCTCTCTCTCTCTCTCTTCTCTCTGTAAAGAAATATGAAATATAGTTACTTTTTTTATATACAGCGCACGACAATTATTAGCTCGCTCTCTCTCTCTCTACTCTCTCTCTCTCTCTCTCTCTCTCTCCGGGTACGTCTTTCCATTACGTAACCTTCGCTGGGGAGAGAGAGAGAGAGAGAGAGAGAGAGATATACTACCTTTGTTCGGTCTAAAGACGCCCCCCTACCCCCAACCCGACCCGCTACCTCCACCCCCTTACCACCCGAATCAATCCGAGACGTCTAGAGGTTCGTAATTCCCCTAAAAAAAGAGGAAGAGAGAAGGATAGGGGGAGGGGTAGGTGTTTGTATAAGGGAGGTGTAGGTATAGTATAATGGTTAAGTACACATATACCCAGGTTCCAGGTTCCAGGGTTCGTCGATGCTGAACTCGATGGGAGAGGAATATAAAGGAAATAAGAGGCAATCATTAAAAAGACGAATTATAATTATGATTATAATCGAATAAAAGGCATAAAAACGGACGCAGAAATAAGTAGATAATGAAACACAGAGATTAGTAGCTATAAAAACAAACGTGACTGGGCGGTATGCTTTTTTTTTTTTTTTGATGCGTGGCTATAAAAGCCAATTCCCTTTTCTGAGAGAGAGAGAGAGAGAGAGAGAGAGAGAGAGAGAGAGAGAGAGAGAGAGAGAGAGAGAGCATCCAAATAATGGGACTGCAACGGACACAAAAAAATTCACAAGCGTCGTGTCTCAAATCGCTATATATATAAAAAAAACTATTATAAAAAAACCCTCTACAGGAAGTAGTTTTATTTCAATAGGGGTCCCCGCCCCCACCCCCCTTTTTTTTTATTCGTTCAGTGTTCTTTTGTCTCACGATCTGTCCGTCTAGACAGCCGAGATGTCTGTCTTGTAGATGTGTGTGTGTGTGTGCGTGTGTGTCTGTTCGCAGTGAAGAAATGTGGGACATTAGAATCATCTCTTAAAAGGCTTTCCAATTTATACTATTTCTAAAAGGCTTTTTCGTTTGAGGTTTTTAATTCATGCTATCTTTAAAAGGCTTCTCATCTGAGGACTTGTATTTACACTATCTGAATAAGGCCTTAGTGTATAAACTAAAAAGACATCCTATTCTAGCCAGTTTGAAAAAGGACTGACGTTTATTTAAAAGGCTCTGTGATAAAAGAGAAAAGTTCTCATAAAAAGCCCAACCTAATTTTTTAAATGCCTTATATACTGTGGTTTGAAAAAGAGAGGCTTTGTAATGATAGCATTCATATTAAAAAAGGCAAAAGGCTTTGGCCCTGAACTACTTTTAAAAGTTTCTATAATGTGCAGTCAAGTCTTGTATTGCCTTTAAAAGGTGTGACAAATTCCTTATATATATATATATATATATATATATATATATATATATATTATATATAATATAATATATTATTCGTATATATGTGTGTGTATATTTAAACAATTTCAGCATCAAATCTGACGCAATAAAAATGAACGAAAATACAAAGAATAAATACTATCAAAAATCAGTTTATTCCAAAGGATATTAAAATTAATCACTGATTTCATTGGTGAATAAAACACCCTATTCGATCAAAACAGAACAGAATATTTTAAACCTCAAATAATAAACGAAATTAATAAATATACTTAAAAATATAATATACAAGACAAAAACATAACACCATAAACGAAAAAAATAACAAATTATCTCAAACACAGTAAATAATAATAATAAAAAATAAATAAAGTCAAGAGGACAAGCCCAGGAATCCTTCTAAAAAGACTCAGAAGAAGAAGAAGTTCCCAAATGTAAACAAACGCGAAGAAAACGGGAGTCTCTCCCAGGCGTAACTCAAACAAACACGATATTGACTGATTATGATACGCCATTTGATTTGATGAGGAGTCGATGTGGAAATTTTTTGTTTTATTTTTACTTTTTGGGGGTGGGGGTAGGGGAGGCTGATTCCATTGATGATGGTGATTTGGGATGATGGGAGAGTCGTGTGAACGCTTGTGAAGAGAGAGAGAGAGAGAGAGAGAGAGAGAGAGAGAGAGAGAGAGATATTCTCCCTCTCTCTTTACAGAAAGCTGTTATCTCTCTCTCTCTCTCTCTCTGTATCTTCTACGGAATGTTCATAACTAATGATAAACAATCAGGAAAGAGGGAAAGTTCTACAGAGGAGAGAGAGAGAGAGAGAGAGAGAGAGAGAGAGAAAGCTCCTCCCTCTCTCTCTCTCTATAACCAGAGGTACCTGAGACGTCTCGCCAAATATTTGCTGGGATGTAAAAAAAAACTTTTAATTACTATAATGTGAAGGTGCTTAATGGAGACTATGTGTGTATGTAAAAGGTTGTGTGTGCTTTTTGTTTGTTTGTTTGTTTTGTTTGTGTGTGTCTTTGTTTGGGTGCCACAAACAGATTTTATCCCATTTCATTTTATCTTATCCATTCTGGATGATCCAGGGGCCTCCTCTCTCTCTCAGGGTTTAGTTACGAGTAACTCAAAAAGAAAATAGAGTACTTAGAAGAACTACCCAAAATGAAAAGAAAATAGATATAATGAATATAAGTGAAACCTGGTATTCCCAAGAGACTGGGAATGATGATCAAATAAAAAGGGTTCCAAACTTATAGATCAGATAGAAAAAATAGGAATCAAGGGGGAACCGCAATATATGGGAAAGACAAAAAACAAGGAAAATATATGAGAAATATAGTAACTCAGAATGTGAACTAATAGCGGTAGAATTTGAATCTGAAAAATTGATGAACATAGTAATATATAGACCTCCTAATACTAAAGAGTTTGACTTAATAATTGAAAAATTGGATGATATATGTAGAAATCACAAGGACTGGACTATTCTCCTATCTGGTGACTTCAACTTTCCTTTCGTAGAATGGAAAGAACGAATAGGAGACTGTGGTTGTACTTATACATATAAAAAAGAGAGTAATAGTAGTGCAGAAGATAAGAGGCAATTCGAAAAGCTATTAGATATGCTACTAGAATACAACATTCAACAAATAAATCACCTGCCAACAAGAAAGGAAAATACTTTGAGAACCTAGTATTTGTGAACGAGATGAATTATGTTGAAAGAATAGTTTTATAATGCGAGTATTTCAGATCATAATGTCATAGAATTAACAGTTCATTCCAAAGCAAGTGAAAATAGAGATAAGCAAGAAATGAAAAAAGTGGGAAGGATATGGAAAATACTTCTACAGTACAGTAAAAAAAAAATGGTCAGAAAATTAATGAAGAGTTAAACAAAGATTGGATAACCATTTTCGTAAGTGATGACATAAGGGTAAATACGGAGATATTATACAAAATATTGGAGAAAAATAGTGGATAAATATATACCGAAGAAGAAAGTAAACATCATTCATGCATACCAAGAGACAGAAGGATCTTTGTTCCAGAAAAATCAGAAAAGTGGAAAAAAGGTCTTGCAAAAGAAAAAAATGCATGGAAAGTTATAGAACTAAAAAGTAAGATAGAAAATGCAGAACAAAAGATTTATACAATCAAAAGAAAATGAAAAACGGGACTTGGAAGAAAAAACCCTATTAAATATCAAGCAAAACCCCAAACTATTATACTCATATGCGAAGAAGATGAATAAAAGAAGAATAGAATAGGCCCTCTGAGAATGAAGGGAGATTAAGCGAATGAAAAAAAGGAAATTTGCAAACATACTGGCAGAACGATATAAGAGAGAATTCACCCCTAGAATAGATAATGAAGATAATGATATAGAAGTAAGGGACGAAAATAGTGAATATTTAGCTGACATAGAAATTAATGAAGCTGATATTGTGCAGGCAATTAATGAAATTAAAAATGGAGCTGCTGCAGGGGCCGGATGGAGTCCCTGCTATTTTGTTAAAGAAAATAGTTCATTCTATCGCAAAGCCACTTGCAATATTATTAAGACAAAGTGTAGATACAGGCAGATTTATGATGAGCACAAATTAGCATATATCACCCCTACTTTCAAAAGTGGATCAAGACTAGAGGCAAGTAATTATAGGCCTGTGAGTCTAACATCACATATTATGAAAGTGTATGAAGGGTAATGAAGAAAAATATTATGAAACATTTAATAAAAAATAATTTGTTTAATATAGGACAACATGGTTTCGTACCCGGAAAAAGTACACAAACCCAACTGTTAGTCCACCGTGAGAACATATTCAAAAATATGAAAAGCGGAAATGAAACAGATGTGGTTTATCTAGACTTTGCAAAAGCTTTTGACAAAGTAGACCATAATATATTAGCAAAGAAAATTAGAAAACACAATATCGTAGATAAAGTAGGAAGATGGTTAAAAGAATTTTTACACAACAGAAAACAGATAGTTATTGCAAACGATGAGAAATCGGATGAAACCAAGGTAATATCCGGTGTGCCACAAGGTACGGTGCTAGCTGCAATATTGTTTGTTATTAGATTGAAGACATAGACAGTAATGTTAAGATTCGGTAGTGAGTAGTTTCGCTGATGACACAAGAATAAGTAGAGAAATT
>NC_087222.1:34653456-34694323 GCF_015104395.2 Macrobrachium nipponense
ATTCACGTGTAAATTGCTACAAAAAGCAGATCAGGACATAAATTTAGGGACTGATATATCCCCTAACAGAAAACTGGGAGAATATATTAGGATAGCCCTCAAAATTAAGAATGTTCTTAACCTGGAAAGCGATGGATGTCAAAGCTAAGTAACACGGTTTTGCCTCACTTATAAAGAAGAAGAAATGAAAGGGAGTTTGGGTAAAAGTAAATAAATCTTAAGAACTCAGGGAAGAGAACCAAACGCTTAAAGGTAGACTTCTACAAATAGAAATAACCCGAGTCCCTAGTCAAAGACATAAAGGAAGAGATTAGGGACATTAAAGAGTCCCTAGTCAAAGACATAAAGGAAGAGATTAGGGACATTAAAGAGTCCCTAGTCAAAGACATAAAGGAAGAGATTAGGGACATTAAAGAAACCCTAGCAAAAGACTTAAAGGAAGAGATACTCAGCAACAGTAGAATAAGGGAAACAATTCAGGGAGAAATAAGAGAGCCACAGGACAAAGACAGAAGGAAGGAAAACCTGATCACATTCAACTTGCCACAGCCTCAGGCAGGAGAGGAAACAAAACTGTAAGCTACATGAGGAGAGGTGCACCGAAATTTTCGCAAAAGAAAACATAAGAGAAGAAATCTGGTATGACAACACTGAAAAAACAATGCTGATCAGTAGGGCCAGACTAGGTATACTAGGGATAAAAGGAGAAGACACAAAATGTTTATGCTGTGAGGAACAAAATGAAAATTTAGAACATACTTCCAAAATACATTTTAGTATTTTATTTTGATTTGCCATTGGTTAATTAAGTGATAAAATACACTAAAATATTAAAATATACAACTCGTTTCCTCACCTATCGTCTCGTCCAGCAGGACTTTCGTATCCGTTCGTCCTCCAACACGGCTTCACATTTTCGTTATTCTCTGGCGAATTTGACGTTGTTTTGGGTCATTGTTATTCCTATAACGTTCGTTAATAGTTCGTATGTAAATTATGTATGCGCAAGCGCTAAACGCACACTATAAATGCACTAAAATAACGAGAAAACACGAAAGAAACTTTTGACTGAAATGAATATCGAGTCTTTTCTTTAGTGTCGTTTATCTTTTTTATTATTTCTCAATCAGATTAAGGATTGACGGCTTTAGCTTATCTTAAATGTTATGAAGACATTAGGGGTAGATCTAGGGTACTTATCCGCGGCGGCCTAGACTATGGCAGTTGCGGTTTTTCTATGCAGTTTTACTTACTGAACAAGAATTTTAAGTAATATTTATTCGGACGACTGTGATTAACCCCCCAGGGGCCAGTACTAAACACGGCGAAATACATTGGACGCCTGGATGTCGTATGCGCGGTTACGTTCCTTGCAGTCCGTGCGGACTGCTTCTGTAGAAATACCGTTTATGATTTATGAAAATTAGACCTACCTATTAGGCTATCAACCCATGCACCGGGGCACTTTCACCCTTCATTCTGCGTTGAAGATACTCAAAAGAGGATGTTAGAGTGGTTCTTCCTCAATGTATATCAAACTTTTAACTATACTCTGTTTTTTTCATGTGTCCATCCGCCTGTGGTGTTTTTGTATGGAAACACTGCGTCCCGGGCTTTAGATAGTTACGCTATGTGTAAGTTTTAGGTAAATAAAAAGATATCTGGGTGTACATTTTTAACTGAAAAGTGTTTTAATAATTTACTGTATGCGAATTACACCGTTAATATTCGAAATAGGATATTATTATAAAGCCCGGGACGCAGTGTTACCATACAAAAACACCACAGGCGGATGGACAGATACCTGGCTTCAATTTTTTAGCTCTCATAAAACAAAATTTTGTAGACTAACAGCTATAAGTTCATGAGCTCTTCCAGTCATTCCACTTGCCTGTCGTGTACTAAGGTACTATAGGTGATACCAAAGTGGTACTAAAGCTACTTTATCTAATTTTGTAACTGATCACCAACTTAGAATTCCTTCCATTGGACTTTAACCTAAACCATTTTTCTTTCAAAGACCATCTTGTCAGTATCATTCCTTCCAAAAATGGAATAGTTTATCTACTACTTGTGGGCTGTCACTGTGGAGGAATTCACAAACCACACGAATAGTAAGAAGGGAGCTGGTATCTCTTTAAGTATGGGGTAAGACATACCACAATACCACCGGTGCCTACACTTGCCCTGGCGGATCCATTTCAAGATATAGAATCCTGTCGTCAACACAGGATGTGTATGACAAAGAACCATTAACCTCTCAAATAGTACCTGGGTTTTAAAATATATAGTAAGCTGCACAACAGTTAAAATTAACAAGACAACTTTTCACCAGGACTACAAAAAATAATCAACTGGACAGCAGAGATCAAATTCACAATTCAACTGCAGTTCATCCTATGGGTTTATGAAAATGCAATATAAAAATCACAATTAGTCGAAAATTGTATTTTTTCTAACTATACAAACCTGAGGTCCTTTAACAATAGGAATGTAATCGGCGGCAGCTGGAACCGGTCGTAAGCTTTGAACAAGGAGGTTCGATAGTTAACTGCTTGTCCGGTAAACGGGTGTCCCGGCCGACTGGGAGGTGAAGCTTCACTTAGCTTTAGGCCCAGGAAACAGAGTGAGGGGTGGCATGAGGTGGGACTATGTGTTAATGCAGACATTAATCTCGTTTTTATTTCGTAAACGTGGAACCCCGAGCGTCAGGCAAACTAATACACACAGCCCCTCTCTCTCTCTCTCTCTCTCTCTCTCCAAGCGACCGCTCTCTCTCTCTCTCAACAACCCCTCTCTCTCTCTCTCTCTCCATTCCAACAGGTAATCAAAATGAGAGTCAAAGTTATATAAAAAATAAATGTTTATTCAACAATGGAAAGATAATAATCCAAGTCTCACAGACTAACTTAACTCAGTTAACCCCCCAACATTAAAATGTCTAAAACAGTAATTTGTCACACCAATTGTCTATTCTCCCATACGAGACCCTCGGTCCCCCCCTTACCAAAACACCCAATTCCCTCGCCAGAACCGTCTGTTACAAAGACACAAGAAACACACTCGTAAGTACACATAAGTTTAAAGACAAAGTTAAAGATTAAACATTCTAATGACGCCATTAAGAATAGAAGAGGCGCACATGCACATACGAATGCACACTTCATTAACGCCCCTTGTTACTGGCTACAACCAGTTTCTCAAAGGCACTTTGACAAACCACCATGGACTCGCATAACTACAGGACGAACATTGACCCGCTTTTCTATGCACTTTTCATATCACACCACCCAGAAATCATTTATCAGCTTTTCTCAGGCCATTGCTTCGGCTCTGTTCTCTGCATTCCAAAAAAGTCACAACAAACATATTAAATATATTATTAATTACAACCCTAGGACTCACATATGTGTAAAGGACATCAGGTTTGTATATTTAGGAAAAATACAATTTTCGACAAATTGTGATTTGTTCCGATACATAATACAAACCATCGGTCCTTTAACAACAGGAAGACTCACTTATTGGTGGGTGGAATCTGAGTCTTATGAACGGACCGGTGTTCGTCCGACCTTGGTTCCCTTCCTGGTTGTAAGAGCAGAGGGAGGGATCCTAGCCTCTGTCCAGCTGATCGGGGTGTGCACCGCAGGATCAGTGGTCAGACCTCTGGACCAAATTCATAAGAGGGAGGCAAGAGTGCATCTTATGAATAGAGAGCAAGAACTAGTTCCTACTTCAAGAGCCAAATATAAGGTCATGGGTTTGTCTCTTGTTGGCATCCACTCCCCCCCTTGTTAGGGGAGTGGTGGATAACCGCTCCTATCCCTCAGTCGCGTAGCTTACCTGCATCTGCCTCCTGTCCAGCGTAGTGATGACCGCGGCCCTCTGCCCACAGGTAGAGGAGAGAAAAGAGGAGGAAGAGAAGCCAGTTACACTCTCTTTCACTCGTCCATTCATGCAGTCACACAAGGATGCGATGCTGTTCTGTCCGTGCAGGAGCTGTGTAAGCTACACAACTTGTTGAGCAGCCACCACAGGTCCCAAGGAGAAGCTGTCCAAGGATCTGTGGGCGATATCCCGAAGATAAAAAGATGTGAGGGTGGTCTCATTGGCCCAAACCCCTGTGCCACGGAGAAGTTCTTGCAGAATGCAAGGGTTGGACCAATACCTCTGAATTCGTGGGCTCTCGGACAAAGAGTATGGGTATCGTCACTCCTATCCGCAGCGTACACCCTCCTGGTCACCTCACGAAACCAGAAAGAAAGTGTGTTCTTGGACACCTCCTTCTTGGTAACCCCGGTGCTAACGAAGAGGCATCGACACTCAGGCCTGAGGTGCCGGGTTCTCTTCAGATAGCGCCGTAGCGCCCTCACAAGACAAAACAGCATCTCATCTGCATCATTATCGGTGAAATCCTTCAGGGAGGGGATCGTGAATGACTCGAACTGGTCATCAAGGACCGAAGGGTTCTGAGTCTTCGCTACGAAGCCCGGGACGATATTGAGTGTCACAGATCCCCATCCCCTCGTATGCTTTACATCCAAGGAAAGACCATTAAGTTCCCATACTCTCTTCGCCAATGCCAGGGCCAGCAAGAAGAGGGTCTAGAGGGTCAGATCCCTGTCTGATGACTCTCGGAGTGGCTCGAAGGGTCTTCAAGTCAAACTCCTAAGGACGAGAGTCACATCCCACCCCGGGGGCCTGAGTTCCCTGGGTGGGCAAGACCTCTCGAAGCTCTTCATTAGGAGGGAGATCTCCACGGAGGTGGAGATATCCACTCCCCGCAGTTTAAGGACTAGGGCCAGGGCAGCTCTGTAGCATTTAACTGCGGAGACAGACAGGAGCTTCTGTCGGCGAAGGAACACGAGGAAATCTGCTACCTGCTGAAGAGTGGCTCTGAGAGGAGAGAGACCCCGTCCACGACACCAACCACAGAAGACGGACCACTTCTCCTGGTACACAGCTGCATAGGACTGCCTGAGGTACCCAGCCATCTCTGTTGCTGCTCGGAGAGAAAAGCCTCTCGCTCGTAAGAGATGGTGGATAACTGGGGCCATTTGGGTGCCACCAGAATCATCTGAAGATTTGCGGTGACCTTGCGAATCAGACAGTACGGGGGAAAGGCGTACACAAAGAGGTTGTCCCGCGGACGTTGAAGATCGTCCTCTGCAGTTGCCCATGGGTCCAGCACAACTGAGTAGAAAACCTGGAGTTTTCTTTTGTGCCAGGTGGCGAACAGATCCACGACTGGACGCCCCCACAGGTTGAAGAGCCTTTCCGCCACGTCTGGGTGAAGGGACCATTCGGTTCCTATCACCTGATTCTAACGGCTGAGCTTGTCTGCCACTACATTCCTCTTGACTGGATTGTAGCGAGCTGACCCCTCTACCGAGTGACCCACGGCCCACTCGTGCACCTGCATCGTCAACTGGTGCAACGGGAGGGACACTAGGACCCCCTGTGTTGACGTATGCCACTACCATGGTGTTGTCGCTTGGAGAGCGAGAAACGCTGCCTTGAGCTCTAGAACGTTGATGCGATGGTGCTTGTCGTGATGATCCCACACACCCGCAGCCAGCAATTCCTTTAGGTGTGGGCCCAATCCCTCGGTCGACACATCTGAAAACAGCAACATCTCCAGAGGGGGAGTGCGAAGAGGCACTCCTCTTATGAGGTTCCCGTCATCCAGCCACCAGGCTGGGTCCTGCCTCACCTCCTCCGTGAGAGACACGGGAAAGTACGGCGGGTCTCTTGCCTGTGACAAACTCTCCTTTAGCCTCCACTGAAGAGGCCGCAGGTGAAGATGCCCATGAGGGACTAACTTCTCGAGAGACGACAGGTGACCAATCACTACCTGCCACTGCTGAGCTGGCTGCTCCTGTAAGGACAGGAACCGTCCGGCTGCCTCCCTGAACCTGCTTATCCACAAGTCTGCGGGGAAGACTCGCCCTGCTACCGTATCGATCAACATGCCCAGGTACTTCATCCTCTGCTTGGGCTTGAGATCTGACTTCTCGAAATTCACCACGATCCCAAGATCGTGGCAGAACTCGAGGAGTCAATCCCTGTCCTGTAGCAACTGCGAGCAGGAGCTCGCCAGGACCAACCAATTGTCGAGATACCTCAGAAGACGTATCCCTACCGAATGGGCCCAAGCCGACACCAGAGTGAACACTTGCGTGAACACCTGTGGGGCGGTTGAGAGACCGAAACAAAGTGCCCTGAATTGGAACACCGTCCCATCGAGGATGAAGCGGAGGTACTTCCTGGAGGACTGATGGATGGGCATCTGGAAATACGCGTCCTTCAGGTCCACAGAAAGCATGAAATCATTCTCCCTGATGGACTCGAGCACTGAACGTGTCGTTTCCATCGTGAACCGAGTCTGGCGAACGAATTGGTTCAAGGGAGAGAGATCTACCCCTAAGGACTTCTCCACCAGGAAAAGTCGACTGTAGAAGCCCGGCAACTGATCCCATGCGATCTCCACAGTTCATTTGCTCAGCATGGCTTCCACTTCCTGCCGAAGCGCCACGTCCCTGGCAGAACCAGGAAGGTACGTCTGAAGATGGACCGGGTTGGAGGTGAGGGGTGGCCGCGACTCGAAAGGTAGTAGATATCCCTCCCGAAGGACATCCACTATCCAGGTCTCGGCTCCGTAGTGCTGCCAAGTTGCCCAATGGCTCGCCAGGCACCCACCAACTTCCAGCAGCAGGTGAGGAGGAACGCTGTCCCTAGCATTTCCATCTCTTCGACGTCTTCCCGGCTCCTCCTCAGGAGAAGGAGGGCTGGTGACGATCACTCCTTACAGAAGATGTTGAAGGTAGAGTCTTTCCTCTCGGCTTCGACGAGGCCGTCGTCTTAGCCGCCGAGGAAGCGCTAGCCAAGCTCTTGGTCTTAACAGCAGTGGCTTGAGGCTGCCCAGCCGCCTTCGAGACTGCCTGGTGTCCTAAGCGGCCACTGTCATCAGTGCACCGTTGTTCCACCGCAGCGTCCACCATCTCTCTGGGGAAGAGAGAGGGGGGAACTCCGCACCAGTCCGTTCCGCAGACCCAAAGTCGCCTCACGCCCTGCCGACCCGGTCACTCGAGTGAGGACTGCGTCCCTACACCTCAGAATCCAGACTGGCAGTCTCCTGAAAGCCGGGTCTCCTTCGGGAGTGATGTTTCCCGAAGAGGCCGCGACCTTAGACACTGTGAGAGACCACAGGTCTAACCAGGAGACTGCTTGGAATGCTGCCATGGCAGTCGATTCCAACGCCAATGCCTCTTGCTGCAAGAACCAGAGGTTCTCTAACAGCAGGTGTTAAAGAGACACCCCCAGAGTTAGCCAAGCCAGCTCTGGGTTATTTGGGCAGCAGAGGGTCCTCCAGAGACGAGAGTCCACTTGGCCCAGCACACTGTTGGCCAAGGCTGATCAGGGCAGACTCACCGTCGTCCTGGGTTCCTTCTTAGGACCCCAGAACGACTCCAGCCTAGACGTAGGCTTGGAAGGCGGAAGCGCCGATCTATCTCTGAGGTCATTGTGCTGACAAATCAGTTCAATTACCTCTGCGAAAGACCTCTGGATCTCGGGAATGACAGTGTCCTGAGGAGATGGACCGTCAAGCCCATCAAAAGAGAACGCCTCCCGAGACCCTCCTCCTTCCACAGAAGGAACCACAACAGACCCCTCATGGTCTACTCCTGCCACTTGAGCGTACGATCTGGTCGGTCCTAGGACCGTGCCAGGTTTGTAGGCCCTCGTGGAGGGACCGCGAGAAGCGCACTCCTTGCTATCGCTCCTGATCGCCTCACTCTTCCCGGTGTAACCCAAGGAAGTTGAAGGGATCGGAGAGGAAGACCTGACGCTCCCCCCCTGCCCACCAGCAGAACTGGCGCGCTGGGGGGCTGCAGGCGATTGCCAACCCGCGGTGATGATTGAGCTGCAGACCTAGTCGCGCGGCTCCCCTGGGGAGAACAGCTGGACCGAGAACCACGGCGACGGTCCCGAGCATCAGGAGAGCTGCTGCCAGTCTCCTATCTGCCTGGTCCTGGTGGGAGCAGCGGTCAAGGGACTGGTAGAGTCCACTGTCGTGGTGGGAGCGAGCCCGCTGCACAGTCACCCGTGGGTGACCGTACACTCGGTACCTCTCGCGAACGAGAGGCCGAGACGGTTCCTGGCGCCAGGCGAGGAGGTACCGGTTTTAGCCGGTACTCCTCTGGTCCCCGTCTTCTTCTTCACGGAAGGAGAGACGGGGCCCGTTTCTGAAGGAACAGGAGGACCAGCAGAAGCCCCAACTGTCCCACTGGAGTGGGACAGACCCTTAGAGGTTTCTGAGCGAGACTTCTTAGGGGGTACTGGAGCCAGTGACATCCTGGGTACTAGCGGCAGATCAAGTGGCGGGCTCTTGGGACACCGAAAATCAGGGGCTGGGGCAAGAGCAGCAAAACCAGGCGGCGGGGTGATGATCCTCCTCTGCAGACACAGCAATGGAGCCTGCACTGCAGCTGTCGGGGTCACTATGGTCACATGCTGCGTATAGACCAGATGAAGGGGCGCAGCATACCCTGGCGTCGACACAGTAGTGGTCGTCAGCATCTCCGGACCTTGGGTTACCGGCCTGGAACCCTGCGCAAGATGGTAGAGCAGCCCCTGAACACTCGGTGTCCCCTGGAGCCCCACCGAGTACCAGACCTGGCCGAGATCGTCGGGTTAGTAGGGGGTTCCCCCTCGTCCCCGAGGGGGGGGACAGGTCCTACCCCGAGCGAACGGAAAGACCCCGAGTACAATTGAACGTCGAGGTGTCTCGCTCCCTCCTCTACGCTCAACTGATTGAGGGAAGAGAAGGAACAAGACACTCCCCCCGAAGGGGAAGGAGCCATACGTGGGAACTGCGACTGAGGGAGGAAAGAGGAAGACGTGTCCGTGACCAAAGGAGTAACTGGAGAGCCCTCCGATGACTCCTTGGCCAGTTTACGTGCCTTCTTCCTCCCCTTGTAACGCTCCCAATGAACATGATATTGTTAAGATACAATAAAGTTTGTTCATACTTACCTGGCAGATATATATATAGCTGTATTTCTCCGAAGTCCGACAGAATTTCAAAACTCCCGGCACACGCAGTGGTCGGCCAGGTGGTTAGTACCCATTCCCGCCGCTGGGAGGCGGGTGTCAGGAACCATTCCCATTTTCTATTCAGATTTTCTATTCCCACTGTCTCCTGTGGGGAGGTGGGTGGGTACTTTGATTATATATATCTGCCAGGTAAGGATGAACAAACTTTATTGTATCTTAACAATATCATTTTGTTCATGAAACTTACCCAGCAGATATATATATAGCTGAATCCCACCTTTGGAGGTAGGGAGAGACAGAAAAGGATTTTGGAAACATATTACATGCAGATGAATAACATCTTGGTTCCTTACCTGTTAGCATAGCTGACTTCGTGATTACTGTCACCCAAGTCTGCTACTGCTTTACTAGAGTCTCCAGCAAGGTAGTGACCTATATAGCTGGGGAGTTCTAGATGATCTGTCAACTGGAGCGTGACCACAATGTGACTAGACCATTTTGACCATACTATGAGGGCAACGAAGTAAAAATTCACCACCTGACCAGCCTAACAATTTTCATTCCCACATCACTTAGGCTAAAGGAAAGGGAAGTCCGGCTCAGGCGGACGACCTTACAACCTAAAACAATCCATAAAAAACTCACCTACCCATTTCCTACAGGGTAGGATGAGTCCTACTTCCAGCCCCCACAAAGTGTCTGCTGCGACGTATGGTCTAAGCACATAGCAGTTCTCGTATGTCGTCTTCACATCCCGCAGGTAGTGTGAAGCGAACACCGAGTTGCTGCGCCAAAAGGTGGCACTCAGAATGTCATTGAGTGCCATGTTCTTTTGGAAAGCTACCGAGGTAGATATAGCTCTCACTTCATGGGCATTCACTTTCAACAGCTTAACATCACTGTCTTTGCAAGATGAATGCGCCTGTCTAATGGTGTCTCTCAAGAAGAATGCCAGAGCATTCTTCGACATCGGTAAAATCTGGTCTTCTGACCGAACACCATAAGTTGTTAGAGGACCTCGACATCCTTTGTTCTTTGAAATAAATCTTGAGAGCCCTGACAGGGCACAGGACTCTCTCTGGTTCGTGTCCAATGATTTCCGCCATACCCTTAATATGACAATTTGTCGAAAATTGCATTTTTCCTAACTATACAAACCTGAGGTCCTTTTACAATAGGAAGGTACTAGCGGCAGCTGGATAGGTCGTAAGCTTTCGAACAAGGGTTCGGTAGTTAACTGCTTGTCCGACAGGCGCGCGCGCGCGACTGGGAGGTAAACAAATCACTTTTGCTTTGGCCCAAGCAAAAACTGCAGAGTGAGGGGTGGCATGAGGTGGGGCTATGTGTAAAAGGACCTCAGGTTTGTATAGTTAGGAAAAATGCAATTTTAGACAAATTGTCATTTGTTCCGACACGGCATACAAACCTTCGGTCCTTTTACAATAGGAAGACTCACTTCTTGGTGGGTGGAATCTGAGTCTTTTGTGAAACAGACTGGTGTTCGCCCAACCTTGGAAGCCTCCCTGGTCGTAAGAGCGAGGGAGGGATCCAAGCCTCTGTCCGATTGATCGGGGTGTGCACCGCCAGGATCAATGGTCAGACCTCTGGACCGAGTAGTACTAAGAGAGGGCATGCGTATCTCTTCGTACCAGCAATGTAAGAACTTGTTCCTGTACAGGAGCAAATATAAAGTCATGGGTTTTGACTCTTGTAGGCATCCACTTCCCCCCCTTGTAGAAGGAATGGTGGATATTCTGCTCCTATCCCTAGTGAAAGGGATAGGATGGGGCTCTGTCATATAGCTCACCTGCATCTCGTCCTCATCCAGCGTAGTGACGACCATGGCCCTCTGCCCACAGGTAGAGGGGGAGGAAAAGATGGGAAGAGAGAGCCAGTCACTCACTCACTCACACATCCATCCACACAGTCACACCAGGACTCGATGCTGTTCAGCCTGCGAGGGTCTGGGTTAGCTACACAACTTGTTGAGCAGCCACCACGGGTCCCAAGGAAAAGGTATCCAAGGACCTGTGGGCAATATCCCGAAGGTAGAAGGACGTAAAGGTAGTCTGGTTAGACCAGACCCCTGCTTCAGGAGGACCTGCGCCACGGAGAAGTTCTTACGAAACGCCAACGACGGGCCAATTACTTCTGACTTCGTGAGCTCTCGGACGGACGTACGGATGTCGTCACTACCATCAGCCTCATACGCCCTCCTGATGACCTCACGCAGCCAGAATGAAAGATGTTCTTGGATACTTCTTCTTGGTGACCCCGGTGCTAACGAAGAGGCGTCGACACTCAGGCCTGAGGTGTCGAGTTCTCTTCAGATAGCGCCGTAGCGCCCTCACAGGACAAAGCAGCATCTCATCCGCATCATTATCGGTGAAGTCCAATAGGGAGGGATCGTGAATGACTCGAACCTGTCGTCAGGGACCGACGGTTTTCTGAGTCTTCGCAACGAAGTTCGGGACGAAATCGAGCGTCACGGATCCCCATCCCCTGGACCATGAAGTTCCCCTACTCTCTTCGCCGATGCCAGGGCCAGCAAGAAGAGGGTCTTGAGGGTCAGATCCCTGTCTGACGACTCCCGAGTGGCTCGAAACGGTGTTTCGAGTCAGACTCCTAAGGACGAGAGTCACATCCCACGCTGAGGGGGCCTGAGTTCCCTGGGTGGGCAAGACCTTTCGAAGCTCCTCATAAGCAAGGAGATCTCGAAACGAGTTCGAGATGTCCAACCCCCTCAGTTTCAGGACGCGCGCCAAGGCGGCTCTGTATCCTTTGACTGTGGGGACTGAGAGGAGCTTCTCTCGCGAAGAAAAAAACGAGGAAATCCGCTAACTGCTGAAGAGTGGCTCTGAGAGGAGATAGACCCCGTCTACGACACCAACCACAGAAGACGGCCCACTTCCCCTGGTACACAGCTGCAGAGGACTGACGGACGTTTCCAGCCATTCTCTGTTGCTGCGCTACGAGAAAAGCCTCTCGTTCGCAAGAGATGGTGGATAACAAGCCAGCCGTGAAGACGTAGGGACTGGACTGCTCGGTGGTACCGCTCGACGTGTGGCTGGGCGAGAAGGTTGTGCCAAGGGGGAATCTCTCTCGGTTCTCCTGCGAGAAGAGCCAGCAGGTCCGGATACCAAATGGCCTGTGGCCACTTGGGAGCCACCAGGATCATCCTGAGATTCGGGTGACCAGTGCTCGACTGATCACCTTGCGAATCAGGCTGAACGGGGGAAAGGCATAGGCGAAGAGGTTGTCCCACGGGTGTTGAAGAGCGTCCTCTGCAGCTGCCCATGGGTCCGGCACGGCCACCGAGAAGAACACCTGGAGCTTCCTGTTGTGCCGGGTGGCGAACAGATCCACGACTGGTTCGCCCCCACAGGTCGAAGAGCCTTTCCGCCACGTCCTGGTGTAGAGACCATTCGGTCCCTATCACCTGATCCCGACGGCGGTCTGAGCGTGTCTGCTACTACATTCCTCTTCCCTGGAATGTAACGTGCCGACAGCTCTATTGAGTGTGCCTGAGCCCACTCGTGCACCTGCCGAGTCAACTGGTACAACGGGAGAGACACTAGGCCCCCCTGTTTGTTGACGTAAGCCACCACCGTGGTGTTGTCGCACATCAACACCACTGAGTGTCCCATCAAGCGGTCCTGAAACTCTTGGAGCGCGAGAAACGCTGCCTTGAGTTCCAGTACATTGATGTGAAGGTGCTTGTCGTTCTCGTCCCACACTCCTGAAGTCAGCAACTCCTCCAGGTGCCGTGCGCCCCATCCCTCGGTCGATGCGTCTGAGAACAGCTGCATGTCCGGGGGGGGAGTGCGGAGAGGCACTCCTCTTAAGAGGTTCCTGTCGTCCAGCCACCAGGCTAGGTCTGCCTCACCTCCTGTGTCAGTGACACTGGAAAGCTTGGGGGATCCGTCGCCTGCGACCAACTCTCCTTTAGTCTCCATTAGAGGACCGCAGGTGAAGACGCCCCGTGAGGGCACTAACTTCTCGAGTGACGGACAGGTGTCCGATCACGACTTGCCATCGCTGAGCTACCTGTTCCTGCCGAGACAGAACTGGTTGGCTGCCTCCCTGAATCTGCTGATCCGCGAGTCTGCGGGGAAGACTCGCCCTGCTACCGTGTCGATCAGCATACCCAGGTACTTCATCCTCTGCTTGGGCTCGAGATCGGACTTCTCGAAGTTCACCACGATCCCCCAGATCGTGACAGAACTCGAGCAGTCGATCCCTGTCCTGTAGCAACTGCGAGCGGGAGCTCGCCAGGACTAACCAATTCGTCGAGATACCTCATCAGACGTATCCCGTGCGAATGGGCCCAAGCAGACACCAGAGTGACACTCGCGTGAACACCTGTGGGGCGGTGAGAGACCGAGCACAGTGCCCTGAACTGGTACCACACCGTCCCGTCGAGGATGAAGCGGAGGTACTTTCTGGAGGACTGATGAATGGGTATTTGGAAATACGCATCCTTCAAGTCCACTGAAAGCATGAAATCGTTCTCCCTGATGGAGTCGAGCACTGAGCGTGCCGTCTCCATCGTGAACCGGGTCTGGCGAACAAACCGGTTCAGGGGAGAGAGATCTATCACCGGGCGCCAGCCTCCCGTAGACTTTTCCCACCAGGAAGAGTCGACTGTAAAAGCCCGGTGACTGATCCGTGACGATCTCTACAGCTCTCTTGCTCAGCATGGTCTTGATCTCCTGTCTCAGTGCTACGTCCTTCGATGACCCTGGAACGTACGACTGCTGTTGGACCGGGTTGGAGGTGAGGGGTGGCCGAGATTCGAAGGGTAATAGATATCCCTCCCGAAGGACATCTACAATCCAGGTCTCGGCGCCGTAGCGCTGCCAAGTTGCCCAATGGCTGGCCAGGCACACACTTCCGGCAGCAGGTGAGGGGGGAAACGCCGTCCCTAGCGTTTCCCCCCTTTCTTTCTTCGACTTCTTCCCAGAGCCTCCACGGGATGAGGAGGCTGGGAGGAGGGCTGGTTACGGCTCCCCTTGCCAGAAGTCGAAGAAGACAGAGTCATTCCCCGGGGCTTCGACGCAGCAACCGTCTTAGCCGCCGAGGAAGCGCTAGCCGAGCTCTTAGACTTGGCCGCAGTCCGAGGTTGCCCAGAAGCCTTCGAGACTGCCTGGTGAACCAGACGGTCACTGTCGTCAGTGCGCCGTCTGTCCACCGCAGCGTCCACCATCTCTCCTGGGAAGAGAGACGTGGAACTCCGTAAAGGTCCGTTGCGAAGTCCCAACGCCGCTTCACGCCCGGCCGCCCTGGAAACCCGAGTAAGGACAGCGTCCCTTCGTCGGAGAACCAGGTTGGCCCACAGGTTCACCGTCTGGTGGGCAAGGAAGGAGATGGCTCTTCCCCCCATACTGGCAAATTCTCCTGAAGGCCGAGTCATCTTCGGGAGAAATTCCCCCACCCCGGAGTTGGCTGCGACCTTAGATACTGTGAGGGACCACAAGATCTAGCCAGGAGACTGCCTGGAAAGCTGCCATGGCGGTAGATTCCAGGCCGAGTGCCTCTTGCTGCGAGAACCACAGGTTCTCGGACAGGGAGCTGTTGCAGAGACACACCCGGAGTCAGCCTAGCTAACTCCGGGTTCACCTGTTTGGGCGGCATCGGGTCTTCAGATGGCACGTAAAACCGCCGCTGTCGTAGCAGAGGAGGTGGAAGCAGCCTGCTCGACCTGCCAGAACTTGAGCGAACCGTCTTGTCCGGAGACAAGCGATTCAACCTGGTCCAGCACTGAGTCCGCAAGCTCCGAACGCGGCAAACCCACCGTCGGTCTGGGTTCCCTCTTCGGGCCCCAGAACGACTCGAGCCGGGACGTGGGCTCGGATGGTGGGAGCGGCGATCCTTCCCCGAGTCGTTGTGCTGACGAATCAGCGCAATAACCTCGGCAAAGTTCCTCTGGATCTCAGGACCCGTGACTGCATCTGCGGAGTCTGACCGTCCAGTCCCCTCAAACAGGAGCACCTCCCGAGACCCTCCTCCCTCAAGGAGAGGAGCAGCGACAGCCCGCCCTCTCGGTCTCCTCCAACCACCTGTGCGTACGACCTGGCTGGTCCGAGGACCGAGCCTGGTGCGTACGACGACGTGGCGGGATCCTGAGGGGCGCACCCCTCACGATCACTCCTCAATACCTCGCCCCTCCCACGGTGTAACCCGAGGAGGTTGAAGGTATGGGAGAGGTTAAGACCTGACGCTCTCTCCTCGCTCGCTGGTAGAACCAGCGGGCTTGGAGGACTGCAGGCGACGCCAACCCGCGGTGGCGATCGAGCTGCAGACCTAGTCGAGCGTCTCGCTGTGGAGAACGGCTGGACCGAGAAACAGCGGCCCCGGTCTCGTGTGTCAGAGGAGCTGGTGCTGGTCGCCGTACCCGATCGCTCTCTGTGAGCGACGGTCAGGCGACCGGCGAGCTCCACTGTCACGGTGAGACCGGTGCGTATCCTCACGGTGCGTCAGTTCGCTGGTACCAGCCGTGGCTGGTGCCGGCGAACGGGGGGGACCTCTTCCCAGCCTCAGCCCGTGGCCGGTCATGGACCGTCACGTCCGCCCGGGTAGCCAGCTGCTCGCCGCGAGAGCGAGAGCTGGCCTGGTGAGAGTCGCGTGAGCGGCTGTCACCAGTCTTCCGCTCCGTGCCGTGAACCTGACGCTGAGCGGACTCAGAGGTCTGGTTCCTGGCTGCACGGTCGCTGGTAGGCGACCGTACACTCGGTACCTCTCTGCGAACGACGCGGCCGAGCCGGACCCTGCTGGCTGTGGCCGAACCACTGACAGCAGGATGGAAGAAGTGCCGGTGTTAGCCGGCACCCCTCTGGTCCCCGTAGTCTTCTTCCTTGCGGGAGAAGAGACGGGTCCTGCTCCCGAAGGAGCAGGGCGACCAGCGGAAGAACCCCCCGTCTCACCAGAGCGAGACGGGCCCTTAGAAGTTCCCGAAGGAGACTTCTTAGGGGGGGGGGGAGGCGACCTTCTTCTTCTTCTTCGGCGGGGGAGCCTTAGAAGAAGAAGGGGAGAGGCGGCAGACGACGACGACGACGAGAAGACGATGAAGACGACGACGACACCCCTTCCTCCTCTTCTTCTTCTTCTTCGTCAACCTCCTCAGGACCGACGTCAGATCTGTCATCCAGGACGGAGCCGGGGCTGCTGTTGCCGAAGCAACAGGGCCCGGTACGTACCTGTCCACTGCGAACAGACCAGCAATCGGGAGCAGGCGGTCGCCAGGAACGGAACCAACATCACATGTCGAGCATCCACAGGAACGGAGACAGACCGGGCAGGTAAGGGACAGCAGCGGTTGGTCACGGCAGGTACGGCAGACTGTGTGGGTGGTCCAGATGGGCGAACCAGCGGCACAGACGTCCTAGGTACCGGTGGGAGGTCCAGGGGCGAGCTCTTCGGGCACATGAAGTCCGGTCGTGGCAGCACGGCAAACCCATGGTGGCGGCATCACACTCCCCGGAGTTACGGTGCTCAGAAAGCAAACGACGAGAAGCGGGCAGAGAGCGTCGAACACACACGTCCATCCACTGCGAGGCCGAAAGCAAAAGTGATTTGTTTACCTCCCAGTCGCGCGCGCGCGCCTGTCGGACAAGCAGTTAACTACCGAACCCCTTGTTCGAAAGCTTACGACCTATCCAGCTGCCGCTAGTACCTTCCTATTGTAAAAGGACCGAAGGTTTGTATGCCGTGTCGGAACAACTCAAAACTTTTGGGCCAAGGGATAGACGGATTTTCATTTTTTCGCTAAAAGAAAACGTAGGACTTAATGAGCAAACAGCATTATGTCCTCTAAAACCAATATGCTTGCTAAAGGCTTGAATTTCACTAACCCTCTTCGCCGTCGCCAGAGTCGTTTGGAAAATAGTTTTCTTAGTAAGATCCCTTAATGAGGCATTCTGAAGGGGTTCAAACCGATTTGACATTAGGAATTTAAGTACTACATCCAAATTCATGATGGTACTTAGGTTGAGGAATCTTTATAGTCTCGAAAGACCTCAAAAGATCGTGGATATCCTTATTATTTGCCAAATCAATTCCTCTATGTCTAAAGACTACAGATAACATACTTCTGTAGCCTTTGATTGTTGAGCTGCAAGCTTTAGGTCGTTTCTCAAGTAGAGCAAAAAGTCCGCTATTTGGCTCACAGAGGTCGTGGTAGAGGAAATGCGTGTTCTTCTGCACCAGCTCCTAAACGAAGCCCACTTCGATTGATAGACTCCAAGCGTGGAAGCTCTTCTCGCATTGGCGATTGCTTTTGCAACCGGTCTAGAAAAACCCCTCGCTCTGACCAACTTTTTGATAGTCTGAATGCAGTCAGACTCAGAGCGGGGAGGTTTCCGTGTATCTCTCGAAGTGGGGTTGGGGTTTGAGTAGATCTGTCCTCATGGGCAATGTCCTCGGGAAGTCTACTACAAAGGTCATGGCCTCTGTGAACCCACTCCTTTGCTGGCCAGTAAAAGAGCGATTAACGTCAATCTCGTCCCTTCTGACATTGCAAACTTCTTCATTACTTCTCCAGAATCTTGAACGGGGAAAGGCGTAAAGATCCATCCCTGTCCAGTCCCAAAGAAAGTGCTCTATTGCTATTTTGGCTCCCGGGTCGAGCACGGGGGAGCAATACAAAGGAAGCCTCTTTGTTCTCGCTGTTGCAAAGACGTCCACTAGAGGACGTCCCATAACTTCCACAGCTCTCGACACACATCCTGATGCAGAGTCCACTCGGTCGACAGCAGTTGACCTTGCCGACTGAGGAGATCCCCCGGACGTTCTCCACGCCTGCAACGAAACCTCGTTAGCATTGTTACTTTCTGAGTTCTCGCCCATAACAAGATCTCTCTCGCTAGGTTGAACAATGATCGCGAGTGAGTCCCTCCTTGTTTTTTTATGTATGACAGAGCTGTGGTATTGTCTGAATTTATCTGAACTATCTTGTTTGAGACTTTTTCTTTGAAAAACTGAAGTGCCAAGTATATGGCCGCCAGTTCTTTGAGATTTATGTGCCAGAACACCTGTTCCCCTCTCCAGGTGCCTGACACTTCCTCCCTCCCTAATGTAGCTCCCCACCCGGTGGTGGACGCGTCGGAGAACAACACTAGGTCGGGGCTCTGAAGTTTGAGGGATGTTCCTTCCGAAAGTTTCACAGGATCGAGCCACCACTTTAGGTGATCCTTTACCTCCTTCGGGATCCTCAAAATTGTCTCCAAATTTTCTTTGTCCTTCCAATTCTCCTTCAGGAAAAACTGGAGAGGTCTGAGATGTAGTCTCCCCAACGGAAACAAACTTCTCCAAGCGAGGAAATGGTGCCCAGCAGACTCATCCATTCCTTCACCGAGCATGATTCTTTCCTTAAGAAGACTGATATTTTTTCTAATCCTTGCTGTTGACGTCCCTGGGACGGAAAAGCTCGAAAAGCCACTGAATCCATCTGAATCCCCAGATACACGATGGACTGTGTGGGGATCAGCTGCGACTTTTTCGAAATTCACTAGAAGTCCCAGGGACTTTGCTAGAGTTAAGGTTGATTGAAGGTCCTTCAGACACCTTTCTTTCGACGATGCTCGAATGAGCCAGTCGTCTAGATATAGAGAGATCCTTATGTTTGCAAGATGAAGCCACCTCGCCACATTCTTCATTAGAATTGTGAAAATCATTGGTGCCGTACTCAGACCGAAGCAAAGAGCTCTGAATTGGAAAACTCTTCCCTTCATGACAAAACACAGGCATTTCTTCGATCGGAGATGTATCGGGACATGGAAATATGCGTCTTGCAGGTCCAGTGATACCAACCAATCGTTTTGTCTTAAGGCCGCAAGCACTGACTGAGGTGTCTCCATCTTGAACGTCTGTCTCTCTATAAAAAGGTTTTAGACGCTCACATCTAAAACTGGCCGCACGCCTCCCGACTGTTGTAGAAACCCGGGGACTGAATGTCCTCGACTTGTTCTATTGCTTTCTTCTCGAGTATTTGTTCTATCAGATCGTACAAGATCTGTTGTTTTTCTCCATGGTAAGAGGGTGATAGATCTATAGGTGTTGTGCACAATGGAGGAGGCTTCAGGAAAGGTATTTTGTATCCTCGCTCGAAGACGTTGAGCGACCAGCTGTCTGCCTCTATCTTCTTCCAAGCTTCTGCAAATAAATGAAGCCTGCACCTACTGGCGACTGAAGGACTCCCTCCTCATTTTTTACCTCTGGACTTAGACTGAGCTCTGCCTCTAGAGAGTCCTCTTCCTCTAGGAGAAGGTCTAGAGGATGCTCCACCTCGAAAGGGCTTTATTTTCTTAGAAAACTGGGTTCGTGTTGAAGTCGAAGGAACCGCAGGACGTCTAGAAGATTGTGCTAAGAGATCCTGAGTAGCTTTTTCCTGTAGACTTCCAGCTACATCTTTAATCATAGCCTGGGGGAAGAAACAAAAAATGGTCAGAAAGAGGGGCGAAAAGCAAATCTGCCTTCTGTGTTGGAGACACTGCTTTGGTAGTAAATTTACAGTAGATAGCTCTCTTTTTCAGGAGCCCTGCACAAAAATGTGAAGCCAATTCCTCTGAACCATCTCTGACGGCCTTATCCATACAAGCGAGAACACTGGATAGCTCCCCCAAGCTAATTGAGTCTTGACTACGAGACTTAGTGTCAAGCAGCCCCAAACACCAGTCTATGAAATTAAATACTTCAATTGTCCGAAAAAGACCTTTCAGATGGTGGTCTATCTCCGCCAGTGTCCATGTTATTTTAGCTGACGAAAGAAGAGACCTTCTTGGTGCGTCAACCAGACTGGAAAAGTCACCTTGAGCCGATGCGGGAGCCCTTAACCCGACATCCTCACCTGTATCATACCAGATCCCAGCCTTGCCGCAAAGTCTTGAAGGAGGCTGGGCAAAGGAAAACTTTCCTTGAGCTTTTCTAGACTCCATCCAATCTTGCACCTTCTTAAAAGCTCTCTTAGTTGAAAGAGACTTTGTCATTTTAACAAATCCAAGAGTCTTATTTGTTTTTGACAACGAAAACTGAGAAGGAGGCGACCGAGGTGCTGCGGGTTGAAACTCTTCTCCAAATGAATCCCGAAGCAATCGAACCAAAACTTGATAATCGGAAGAATCTGACACAGCAGGTTGATCCTCTTCCGTTTCTTCTGAAATATTACTTAATCCTTCCTCATCTATAGGAGTGACCAAGGGGACTCCCGAAGCTGGTGGTACAAGTCCTTTCACTCCGACCTTTAATGAAGATCGTTGTTTTGACGTGCAAGGAGCATTCTGAATATTAATATCTAAAGATTCAGATAAAGCGGTACCAAATTCTTGCTCATTCTCTCGATGGGAGTCTCTTCGAAAAGCCGATTGCAGTTGAGGTTCCATACTAATACCTTGTTGTGATACCTGATGGATATGCAACAAAGCGTCCGTTAGAACGTCTCGCTTGGCATCCGTCCGAGCGTCAAGCTTGGCGTCCAGCCGAGCGTCAAGCTTGGCGTCCAGCCGAGCGCCACGCTTGGCGTCCAGGTGAGCGTCACGCTCGGCGTCCATCCGAGCGCCACGCCTGGCGTCCAGGTGAGCGTCACGCTCAACGTCTGTCCGAGCGTACCGCTTGTCTAAATAGGCGTCCCTGTGAACACCCCGCTCCTTCCAAGCCGAACTAGGAGCGTCGAGTTTCTCAGACTGTAGACGGCCTCGTTTCGCAACCATAGGATCGTCCGTTCTTGGATAAAGCGAGCCTCGAGAGTCTGGGCGAAATTTCTTCCTTTCGATCTCAAAATTCCTCGTAGGAAGTTTTTCATGCTCTTTCTCCAACTGCAGGTGAGACGTACAAAATCTAGAATGAGTACTCACAGGCGAAAGAGACGATCGGTCCACCTGTGCGGGAGACCTCTTAGATCTTTTAATCGGTAATTTATCATCTTTTCTTCTCGGACGAATTTCTGATTATCTCTCAGCCAGCAACGAAGCAAGTTGTTGTTGCATCGACCTGATAACACTCTTTGTAGTAGAAGATTCTTTTTCAGGAGAAAAACTGATCCTATGAGAAGGCGAGGGGCGAGGGGAAGCCCTATCCCTTCTCACAAGACCCGTTCTAGTTCTATTCTTAGAACGACTAGGGCGCTCCAAGGCGTCCTCGTCAGATGACATCATAATTCTCCTTTGAGGAGTCCATGCAGCAAAACTCTCCGGTGAAGACCGCAAACCAACAGGAGAAAAATGACGTGAAGCGTCTTCTTCCCTGCGATCGAAGACTCTGGCCGCCTGTGTGACACCTTGAGTTTTCGATCTTTTTTGCGGTGGAGAGTAATCCAAGTCTCGAGACGAAGCCCGTAACGAAGAAGCAGCGCAAAGAGACTCTGCGCCCCCCTCTGAGAGACTACTGACGATAGCCGCCTGTGTGACATTTAACGTCATAGCTCTTTTCAGAGGACGTGAGCGTCTTCTCATCTCCCAACTCCTGTTAGGGGAGGACGCCTCTAGGACGAAAAGCACTCGCGGAGGATACGCGCACTCGCACACTCTTTGGCAGCCTGGGGATCGTCTACAGGTTCTGCCGAAGGGACGCCAGATCGGTGGGGGTTCCCCGTAACCCTCCTGCGGCTTTCGACATGTCCGTCTTCCTGGGCTTGGAAGTTTGACAGAGGTCCAGGCCTAGAGGCATTATAGGGCCGATCTGACGCCCCCTCCACAACACTGGGGGCACTTTCACTGCACTTTTGTTCACTAATAATGCTTTTACCCACCAAAGCGAGCACTTTAGATTCTAGGTTTCGTATTGATTCCAGAATCGTAGAAAGGGCATTGTCTTCCACTGATTTTTCAGGGCCCGAAGGCACAACATTTTCAGGGCCCGAAGGCACAACAGATTTAGGTGTACCAACTACTGAATGTATAGTAGGAGAAACCTTACTACCCTTACTTCTACTGACTGATACACTCCTGGAGGAAGATCTCCGTATCCTATCACGCTCCAATTTCCGCACATAGGATTCATAAGCCTTCCAACCCGAATCAGACAGACATTCACACTCCTTACAACAGTCATCTATAACACACGTATGCTCTCTACAATTATTACATATTGTGTGTGGGTCTACCGAACCTTTCGGTAGCCTCACCTTACAACCTTCCATACAACACACTCTGGTGCTAGATAAACTAGTCCCAGACATCTTAGTTAAAGGAAAAAACCAAACCAAATTCAAATCCAATCCACTATCAGCGTATGCCTAGTCACAATCCACGTTCGATAACCAAAAAACAAACAGGATACTCAAGTAACAGAGAAGTTTCGAAAATCCTAGACGGAGGTGTTGAAAACAGATGTTATCAACACCGGCGACAGAAAAAATCTGAATAGAAAATGGGAATGGTTCCTGACACCCGCCTCCCAGCGGCGGGAATGGGTACTAACCACCTGGCCGACCACTGCGTGTGCCGGGAGTTTTGAAATTCTGTCGGACTTCGGAGAAATACAGCTATAAATATATCTGCTGGGTAAGTTTCATGAACAAAACAAGTATCACATGGCTTGGTGCGAAAGCACTCACGCCCTCGACACCGAGTGCACAAATCATGAGGGTCGACCTCCAATAGAGACCTAAATGCCCCACACTTACGGCCCTCCTCGCCAGGGCACAATCTGCGGATGACGGGGGGTCTCACCGGCTCGCGGGAATCCATGTTAATCACAATCCACGAGCACAATAACAAAATAAATCAAGTACTCACGTATTTCCAACTCAGGCACTCAGAAAAAGGGAAAGTACAGGAAAAATGCTTCACGATAGTATGAAGAATCCTCAACATACAACACAGCGGGCAGAGCAGTGAACAACACGTCTGACACCAATGGCAGCCGAAAGCAAAGTGAAGCTTCACCTCCCAGTCGGCCGGGACACCCGACTATCGGACAAGCAGTTAACTATCGAACCTCCTTGTTCAAAGCTTACGACCGGTTCCAGCTGTAGCTGATTACATTCCAATTGTTAAAGGACCTCAGGTTTGTATTACATATTGGAACAAATATACATTACTTAATACTCTGCAACTTAAACACGTAACAGACATACAAAACAGTAAATCATGACTTTGATGACACTTCCTATAACCCAGTGTTGCTAGAAATCAAGGGTTAAATGAAACATATTTTGTTCTTGAAATAATTGTACCACACAGTCAGTGGCAGATTCATCAGTCACAAAACTTTGCTTACTTCATGATTACTTCAACAAAAACAACTGTACAACAACAATAATTATATGTGTGTGTGCAAATAAGTATTGATATAGATGTGTGTACATATTACATACATATATGATAATCCTAAGAGCCCCCGAAATGAAAGACTTCTAGATTGGCCACGAAGAATAAATGTTTAACAATGCTTCAATATATTCCAGGATACATTACCGTCAATATTTCCTCCAATTTCTAATCATGTCCTCAGCATCACAAATATATAATCTCCTCCATCCATAAATTATCTACATACACAGCTGGCACAAGCTCATCTTCAGCCTTCATACGTAACATCCAAAAACCTTTCCTTCTGTCAAGTCTTACCAAGTTCTTAACCCGATACCAGTTCCCACACTCTAAAGCAACTGTAAGTACTTTCTTACTTATAATAAGTAAGTGACAATGAAAAACACAACATATTAAACTTGTATAAACATTTATTTACAAACAAAACATGTTTGCCTTACACGTATATCACATATAAAAGTTCCGTACTGTACTAATGTCAAAATCAGCAACAGAATTCTGTACAGTATGAGGGAAAATGCATTTCGCATTACCACAATTCAAACCATGTTTAAGAAATTCAAACAAATTTACTGGATACACCAGCAACCGAACTTAGCATCATGGTTCCAAAACGAAGAAGGAAATATCCTTGTACGCACTTAGAAAGTAGGAAACAGTTACATAACTTACTTATGATGTAAATAAAAAATATTTGTGTTGGTTATGTACCAACCATAATTACAACACTATATACATCTTTGATCATACCAATACCAGTCTAACAGGCATAACAGTTCTCTGTCAGCTTAGTCTGTTGTTCAGGGTGATTTGGCAATGAATGGCCTGAGTGTTTATGATTACATGGATTGACAATTACACTTCCCGTCATCAATACGAGCTTTCTCAGAGGTCCCTCCAAGGTACTACTGGCCTAATGTTCAAGATTGCACAGCACAACGATAACATTGCCCTCCTTCACGAAATCTCCCGTCGTGATCTTAGTTCTCGCCCTGGGAGCTGGAGAAAAGGGCGGAGGAAACCCACGTTAAACCCCACTTGAGGTTCGTGAGTAAAAATTTCAGGGCTTTCGTCCACTGTTCTTCGCTATTGAACTGCATCCTGGAAAAGATTATTATCATTATTATTATTTTTAATATTATACTATTACTGTAAGGTAACTTCTATAACAGAGACAGCAATGCCTTTTAAGATACGAAAGGTTTTTTGCTGTAACCAAAAACAGGAACCACATTTACTGTAAGACTGTAAAAGATCAGGTAGTCACAGTTTGTGAACAGCATCATTAACTTGCTAAATACTGAGCTTAAGAAATATAGTACCAGAGTCTGTAATAATAAGCCATTGGCTACATAATAACATTAACATAACAGGTGTCTAATCAACAAGAACTCTCAATTCCCCACTGATTAGACTAGTCATTCAAACTGGTGCCTCAATCACAGGACTGACTCGATCAAAACACTTGCCAATGCAGAAAAATTCCAAGATTCTGGACAGCCAATTTAGGAAGGTGCAAAGAACACCTTTAGACTGTTTATTTATATGTACCTTATTCAAATTTTCACCTCCAATTCAAAAAGAAATCATTACTATTTATTGTTTTTTTAAGGCAGGACCAGTGGTTTTGTTCTTACACAAGAACTAAATTATTATTATTCTGACTCAGAAAACTAAACCTATTCATATGGAATAAGCCCACCAAAGGGGCCATTGACTTGAAATTCAAGCTTCCAAAGAATATGGGGTTCACTAGGAATAAGTAAGAGGGGGTCAAGGTAAAGAACAGGGAGCAGAGTCCTGTTTACAGAAACTGGACAGCTCTACAACACAGCCTCCCATTTTATAGTCAATCTTGTTCCTGAACATTTACAGGTGATAAAAATCAAGATACTGTACTTTCCTCCTCTGGTTTCACACCAACTCATATATGGACTGGAATAAAGCATAATTTTGTGGTTGGTATGGTGTTGGCTTCCCACCTCGGTGGTCGTGGGTTCGATTCTCAGCCATTCCATTGAGGAGCGAGAGATGTGTATTTCTGGTGATAGAAGTTCACTCTTGACGTGGTTCGGAAGTCACGTAAAGCTGTTGGTCCCGTTGCAGAATAACCACTGGTTCCGTGCAACGTAAAAGCACCATACAAACAAACAAACAACTCATATAAGGACTGGAATGAAGCATAATTTTGGTCCTACTGGGACCAACAAAGTCAATCAGCACTGACAGAGAAACTGATAGTTGAAAGGTTTGAAAGGTGTAACAGGAGGAAAACCTCGCAGTTGAAGCACTGAGAAACAATTGTTAGGAGAGGGTGGAAAGTAAGATGGACGAAAGAGAATATGAACGGAGGTACAGTCACAGGAATGAAAGGGGTTGCAGCTAGGGGTCGAAGGGACGCTTACAAAGAATATTACGTAATGCCTGCAGTGCACTGCATGAGGTGTAGTGATGGCACTACCCTCCTATGGGGACAAACTCATTTATGGAGTGTTCATGACTGTCATAATTCATATCAACATGTGCATTTTTTACCTCAGTATGGCCCTGTGCAAAATATAGTAGGAAAGCTGAAATAACTGTTACAGTAAGCAACATCAACAAAAGCCATCAACAACCACAGCAAAAAGGTCAATTGGGTATTGATTACAGCCTTGTATAACCTTCCTGGCAAATACCAGGGGATACATACCACAATACCTCCAAATAGCTAAAATACATGAATGCTTGACACCCCTCTAAAACACCTATGGCTGCCTATTCTAATTGTTCAAACACACACACACAAATTATCAAAATGCATTTAATCACAAATATGATATAAAAATACAGTAATTAGTGAATATCTCTCTATGGAAAATACTGCAAATAAGCGCATTTTTCACCAACAATGTGGATTTATGTTCCACAGAAGAATCAGCAAGTTGGTGAAGCCGCGAATCCAGAGCCACAAATCGGTGGGGATCCACTG
The DNA here is from genome assembly GCF_015104395.2 of Macrobrachium nipponense. Lineage (NCBI taxonomy): Eukaryota > Metazoa > Arthropoda > Malacostraca > Decapoda > Palaemonidae > Macrobrachium > Macrobrachium nipponense. Next base: position 34,679,749 of record NC_087222.1, read on the forward strand.
TGTGGATAAAATTACAACAGTACACTTCTAAACCTTCACATTTTGACAATTTTCCCATAAACCAAGATACATAACCTGCAAATTCAAATCTCGAAAGATCACACAACCTCAAAACTAACAAACCAGGACCCATTAACACCAGACTCACTTGATCGACATGGAATTGTTAGACGTCGGATCCTCTATGAAGTGTTTGTTGATGCGGTACGGGAGACAGAACTTCGCCGACTGTCCTCCCTGGGCTTCGACGTGCTGCTGGAACTCTGCGACACACTCTAGGAAGGCCACCATCCCGGCATCGAATTTGGTGTCCCAGAGGAACCTGAAGCCTCCAGATCCGTACAGCGGGAGTTCACGGTTTTCTCCGATCACCTGCGGAGAGGAAAATGGAAGTGACATTATCCCCTTCAGAGTTATGGAAACTGATTCTCAACTATCAAGATTTTTTTAGTTTGTTGTTAAGAATTGCACATAAACCTTGTTACCTTAGAAAATCCACTTCAGAAATCTCAAATAACTTCAAACAAATTATCATTATTATTATTATTCAGAAGATGAAGAACTATTCATAAGGAACAAGTCAACAGGGGCTACTGACTTTGAATTCAAGCGTCCAATGAATATGTATGTGCTCACAGGCAGTAAGTGAAGGTAGATGGTAATACAGAAAGATCTCACTTAATTAAAAAATCAATAAAAATTTATTCAAATACAAGAAGGACAGTTTTATGGTAGCACTGCACTGCATCACCACATCGTTTCAAAAGTACCAAATCAAACCCGTGGCATCCAAGATACAAACCTCAATATACGAGTGATTCCCAAAAGGCACAAGCCTATACTTGGAGAACTTTAGTCCAATTTTCCTTGCGAGCGAAGCAAGAAGAAGCACAGTCTGGCCCCAAGCAGCATTGATCTCTGGCCACGTGACGGGTGCCGTTGGCAGACGACCGAGCCGGAGGTTGTTGATCGTTCCAAAGTGACCAGAGTACCAGATATGGAATGTTGTGTTGAAGACATTGGTCTTCTTCAGTCGTTCCAACTGGTTCTGAGTGTACTGTAGTTGGTTCTTTAAGCTGGGAAGGAAAAATTTCTGCTTTAAAACAAAGTTTCAGACTAAAACCTTCGCTTATGTCTGGAACGGCCTTAGCTACAATTCCACGTTATACTTTTTACAACGACATACTAAGTGTTACGAGTTTATTTCTGCTCTCTTCCACCTCGCACATTAGTCTAGGTCTCCATCTAATCACTTATTTATCCCTGATTTCCTGGACCTTCCAAGAGACCTTTGTCCTGCTAATTTCAATTTACTAATAGCAAAAAATCACTAAGCTAAAAAGATACAGAGGAAGACAAGAAATTTGATTTGATGGTAGAATTGCAACTTGATAAGAATGAAGTATAATATGATAAAGAAAATCAGGACTATCATTGAGAAATCGAGTAGTTTTGTGTCATCTTTCAAACACTATATAGAAATACAGGTGTCTTCCTTGACTTACGGCGGGGAATCCATTCCAGTGCCACACCATAAATTCATTCCCATTGTGAGTCGGTTTTTCGCAGTTATTGGTGCTCTAACGTCACTTATAGGCCGTAACTTGAAGTTGCATCAAGTTATAACACTGTAAGCACAGTTAACTTGATACCTACTCTTGCTGTTAGTACCATCAATGGCGCTTACAGTGCCATAACTTGATGCAAAATCAAGTTACAGTGCTGAATAAGTACCATAAGATTGAATCATCGCAAGTCGGTGGCAATGTAAGTCGAGGACGTACTATTACATTCACATACTGTATACATTTTTAAACAATCACCTTAAGAGGGTTACAGATGTTAATGCATTGTTACAGTAACTACAGAGTATTATCATAAGAGGAACCGACAGAGAAAAACTTTCACACAAAAAATCGAACACTCTACCTCCTGTTTTCGTCCTCCATCTGCGTGAGTTGGTATTTGTGAGAACAGTACTCCCGCCAATACCGTTCCTCTTCGTCCTGCAACCTCGCCTTCTCCTCCTCATGCTTCTCCAAGACGGTCATCACGACTTCCTGTTCCTTCTGGGTCTCGGCCAGTTCAACAAGCAGGCGCTCCCTCCTCCAACTCAAGCTGTAAAGGATAATATAAGCGTTTACTTTGGAGAGAGTAGATCACAAAAATAAAGGAGGTATTTATTTTCTATTCTTTTATCCATTATCTCCTTGAAATACTGACCTGTCTATCCTTTGGGATAACCAATCCTTCCACACACAAGATAAAAGTATTGTCTTAAATGCTACAAATAGTGAAGAGTAACTTAACCAGTCCTTCATATCTTCATCGAAATACTGCAGTGCCGTCACTTTCTCCCCTTCTGAGATAATCTATTCTTCCGTACTGAGATAAAACTACCATTATTCCTACAAATAGCGAAGGGTTCACATAACCAGGGAATAGGACCAATCCAAAAGAATGCTTTTCAAACAGGGAGTCCCCTGAGGTCTGCATGGGCATTGGATGTGAAAGGTACCTTCCAAATATGACAGCCATACCCGGCAGGCATCAAATTTCATGAATTTGAAACCATCAGGGAAACACAAATTATCTGAAGCACATTTTTCTATTTTCAGACTCACCACAGACAATGTCGTCCCCTAGAAAGGCGATAACATAAACGTAGGAGGCATAAGATGCCTAAAGCACAATTCTGCCACAGAAAAAAGGAAGGTGGTGATTCCAGTAAGAGGTTAGTGGACAGTCTGAATTCGAAAACCTACATAAGATGAAGTTTGGAACTCGTAAGATTAAAAAGTTTGTATTTGTGTTAGATGACAATATTATTACTACAGTAGTACTTGTAAAGATAATTATAGTGAGCATAATTCATAAACATGATATTTTGTTTAATAATACATAAAGTTTCATACATACTTACCTGGCAGATATATACATAGCTAAGACTCCGTCGTCCCCGACAGAAATTCAAATTTCGCGCCACTCGCTACAGGTAGGTCAGGTGATCTACCGGCCTGCCCTGGGCGGCAGGACTAGGAACCATTCCCGTTTTCTACTCATATATTTTCTCTTCCACCTGTCCTCCTTGCGGGGAGGCTGGGTGGGCCCTAATCGTATATATCTGCCAGGTAAGTATGTATGAAACTTTATTGTATTATAACATATCATTTTCATACAATCAACTTACCTGTCAGATATATACATAGCTGATTGGCACCCTTCAGTGGAGGGTAAGAGACAGCTACTACTGGAATAGACAGGTAAACACATCTGTTGTAGGTATAAAATAAAAACCTTGGTTCCTACCTGATAGGTGGTAGACTTCGTGGGTGTTTTCCCCGTAGTCTGCATCACCTCAAGAAACTTTAGCGAGATATGTGATCTATGGCCAAGAATTCTTGTGGGTCTGCCGAAGGGGTCTTATCCACTTACTCGGCAGAGCCTGAAAGGACTTTGTCAATGGGTGCTGATCCACTTACATGACAACACCCTTATGTAAGGAGCACACAACCAATCCCGACCACCTGATCCTAACCACCATGTTAGTATTAAAAATTGCTCCGAGTTATTCCCCAACTCTTCGCAACAACCGTAACTCAAACCACAATGCACACGCACACAATAATTTCAAAAAAAATTTTATCTATTACAAGATATCACAAGAGTTCCTTACTGAACTGAAGTGACTGGCCGCTTGTACGGCAACTGCACTTGTTCAGCAGAAAGTCTAGAACATATCTATTAGACTTAAGTAAAAAAAAAAAAATTTAAAGGATTGTTGTCACTCCCTGTACACCCAAGGATTTGTGCCCCGCAGACACAAAAGGACCTAAGGAAAAACATTTTTCATAGGTCACACACGGACAAAGTCCTTCAAATAGTGAGCAGCAAACACAGAAATTACATCTCCATATGTCGCTTCCAAGATATTCTTCAGCGACATATTTTCTCTGAAAAGAGAGACGTCGCCACTGCTCTCACTTCATGAGCTCTTACTCTCAGGAGTTTTAAAGAATCATCCGTGGCAAGCCTTATGAGCGTCCGTAATTACGTTCCTGACAAAAAGGCTAAGGCATTCTTAGACATAGGTCTTGATGGATCCTTCACTGAGCACCAAAAGACCTGTCTAGAACCTCCCAACTGTTCCTTTTTTCGTAAGTAAAACTTTAACGCCCTTACTGGGCAAAGAGACCTCTCCGGTTCCCTGCCGACGAGACCCACGATAATCCTTTTACCTCAGAAGTTTTCTCGCCAGGGATTCAAAGGATTTTTCATTCTTCGCCAAGAATAATTCCTTGAATGGAACAGATGGCTGAATCTATATTGAACCCGACTTTGTCACTAAGGGGCGGTGCAGTTCACTAACCCTTTTTGCCGTCGCTAGTGACAAAAGGAATAAACATTTTCTCGTTATATCACGCAAACGAGGCCAAATGTAAGGGTTCAAATCTCTCTGAAGCCAAGAACTTCAGCACTACGTCTAGATTCCAGTTAGGGGGAGAAGTAATTCTAGACTTCTTGGTCTCAAACGACCTAATCAAGATCATGCAGATCCTTTATCGTTTTCCAAATCTAGGCCTCTATTCCTAAAGACGGGGCCGATAGCATACTTCTATAGCCCTTTATCGTGGCTACGGAGAGCTGCGATTCTTCTCTCAGAAATAACAGAAAATCAGCTATTTCTGTTACAGAGGTACTGGAGGAGGACAACTTCTTTGACTTACACCACCTTCTAAAAACTTCCCACTTGGATTGGTAAACCCGGATAGTGGAAGTTCTCCGGGCTCTCGCGATCGAGCTTGCTGCTTTACTAGAAAAGCCTCTCGCTCTGACAAGTCTTTCGTAGTCGAAAGGCAGTCAGAGCGAGAGCGGGGAGGTTTTGATGAAACCTCTCGAGTGTGGTTGTCTGAGAAGATCCCTCCTTTGTGGAAGGGATCTGGGGAAGTCTACTATCCACTCCAGTACCTCTGGGAACCACTCTTGAGCTGGCCAAAAGGGGGCTATCAGGGTCATTCTTGTCCCTTTGAAGTCACAAACTTCCTGAGTACTTGCCCAGAATCTTGAATGGGGGAAATGCGTAAACGTCTACCTGAGACCAATCTAGCAGGAAGGCGTCTACTGCTAGAGCTCTGGGATCTTCTACTACTGAAACAGAAGACTTCCAGTCTCCTCGAGAGGAACGTGGCAAAGAGTCGACATGAGGAGTTCCCCAAAGAGACCAGAGCTTTGAGGCAAACGTCTGAGTGGAGGGTCACTCGGTATGAAGGACCTGGTTACCTCCTGCTCAGCCTGTCCGCTCTTACGTTCCTTACTCCCTGCCACGAACCTCGTCAAGAGAGAGATGTTCCTTTGCGATGTCCACACAGCAGTTCTCATTGCGAGTTCGTAAAGGGCATACGAGTGAGTACCTCCTTGCTTCCGAATGTATGCCAGGAGCGGTTGTATTGTCCGCATTCACTTGTTACTATTTTGTTGCATACTAACGGTTTCGAAGCTCTTTAGAGCTAGGTGTACAGCCAGCAGCTCTTTGCAGTTTATGTGCCAGGACACTTGAAGAGCATTCCAAGTGCCTGACACTTCTCTCTTTCCCAAAGTTGCTCCCCAACCTTTTTTCCGACGCGTCGGAAAACAATACAAGGTTTTGGGCTCTGTATTTCCAGGGAAGTACCCTTGTTTTCCCTTCAGTGGAGTAACCACCATTCTAGATGTCGTTTTATCAGATCTGGAATGGGGAAAACTGTCCGAGAGGAGTCCTGTCTTCATGTTCACGAACTTCTGAGGAAGAACTGAAGAGGACGGAGATGAAGTCTTCCTAGATGAAAGAACTGTTCGAGCGAGGAAAGGGTCCCTAACAGGCTCAACCATTCCCTCAGCCGAAGTCCGTTCCTTCCTTAGGAAGAGAGAGACTTTTTCTAAACCTCTCGCTAGTCTCTCTTGAGAAGGAAATACTCGAAAACCCCGAGATCCATCCGAATCCCCAGATAGACCAAGTTCTGGCTGGGGATCAGTTGGGACTTCTCGAGGTTCACGAGTATCCTAATGTCTTTATCAGGTTTAGCGTCACAGTCAGGTCCTCCAAACACTGTTTCTCTGACTTTGCTCTGATAAGCCAGTCGTCTAGGTATAGAGATATACTGATTCCTTTCAGATGAAGCCATCTCGCCACATTTTTCAAAACGGTTCGTGAAACCTGAGGCGCCGTAGGGACAGGCCGAAACACAAGGCTCTGAATTGGAAGATCCTTCCCCCCGTCATGAAACGGAGGTACTTCTTCGACGAAGGATGGATCGGGACGTGGAAAATAGGCGTCCTGGAGATCCAGAGACACCATCCAATCCCCTTGGCGAAGAGCCGCCAGGACTGAAGCAGAGGTTTCCATGGAGAACTTCTGTTTTTTGACAAACAAACTTGTTCAGAGCGCTGACATCCAGAACTGGTCTCCAGCCCCCCGAGGCTTTCGCAACCAAGAAAAGACGATTGTAAAACCCTGGGGAGCTTTGATCCAGCACGTTCTATAGCTCTCTTGTCCCACATCTGATCCACCATTTGTTGAAGAGTATCTTTCAACACAGGGTCCTTGTAATTGGCGGACAATTCCCTCGGAGTTGACGTCAGGGAGGATTGTCCAGGAAAGGAATGAGATATCCCTTCTGAAGAACCGACATCGACCAAAGCGTCTGTGTCGATGCGAGTCCAGGCTTCCGCAAATCCCCGGAGCCTGGCACCTACTGGTGTTTGGAGGAGCGCCACTTCACTTTCCCCTTTTTAAAGGGGCGGAACGAGGCTCGACCTCTCTTCTCGGTCGTTTTCCTTTTAGAGCGGTAACTCTATTGGGAGGGCCTCCTCGAAAGGGCCGAACAGGAGTAGACCCCACTTTCTTTTCTCCCACCATCACTGGTCTCTTCTTCCTGGACGATTGCAGGAGAAGATCCTGAGTCGCTTTCTCCGTCAGAGATCGGGAAATATCCCCTCACCAACTGTGACGGGAACAGAAATCAGACCTAGGGGCGAATAACAAAGCTGCTCTTTGCGAATGTGATACTGCTTTCGTCAAGAAAGCGCTAAAAACAAAAACAGATCTCTTCTTCAAGAGACCTGCTCCAAATAAGGAAGAAACTTCCCCTGAGCCGTCTTGCACCGCCTTGTCAATACATGACAAAATTGCCAGGAGTACATCCGGTTCTAGCCCTTCAGGGGCATGAGCCTTCTTGGATCACCCCAAGGGACCAATCTAGGAAGTTAAAGACTTCTAGAATGTGAAAAAGTCCCTTGAGGAGATGATCCAACTCTGAAAGACCCCAAGTAATCTTAGCCGTGTGAAGGCTATGTCTCCTGGATGCATCTACCAGACTGGAAAAGTCAGCTTCAGCTGAAGCTGGAAGAGTGAGACCCATATTCTCCCCTTCTCCCCCAGTCTGGTACCAAATCCCTCTCTTGCCCGTAAGTCTAGGGGGAGGCATGCAAAAGACTGTCCTTACTAGCTCTTTCTTAGTTAGCATCCAGCTATCCAGCGATTGCAGAGCTCTCTTCATAGAAATCGTCGGTCTCATCTTCAAGAAAGCCGACGATTTCGGTGTCTTCGAGCATGAAAAAAGTGAACGAGGCGAAGGAGGAGCGGCAGGGATCAATGCATCTCCGTATTCCTGGAGAAGGAGAGCTGTCAAAACTTTGTAGTTCGACAGTCCTTCTTTACCGTGAGACTCGTCCTCTGAGTCCTCTTCCAAAATCGGATCAGCAGGAGAGGCCACTTCCCGTTCCTGGTCTTCCTGTCCAAAAACTCTCTCTACTGGAGACAAACTCCTAATAGGAGAGGGGCTAAGAGAGTGTAAAGAGCTCCTATGCTTGGCTGGCTCTTCGTACTTGGCTGGCTCTTCGCGCTTGGCTGGAGCCTCGCGCCTGGCTGGCGCCTCGCGCCTGGCTGGCGCCTCGCGCCTGGCTGGCGCCTCGCGCTTGGCTGGCGTCTCGCGCCTGGCTGACTCCTCGCGCTTTGGCTGGCGCCTCGCGTCTGGCAGGATCCTCGCGCTTGGCTGGTCGTCTCGCGCCTGACTGACTCCTCGCGCTTGGCTGCGCCCTCGCGCCTGACTGGTGCCTCGCGCCTCTCAAAACTCTCGCGCCTGACTGACGCCTCGCGCCTGGTTGAAGTCTCGCGTCTTCCTGGTGCCACATCCTTGCGTGACAGATGCTTGTCTGGAGCCTCGCGCTTGGCTGATCCTCCACGCCTGGTTGTTAACCTCTCACGCCTGGTTATGTGGTAACCCTCCGCCGCTCGGCTGAAGCTGCTGGTCTGGCAGACGTATCCCATCTGGGAGAATCCTCTCGTCTGTAATGCGTTTCTCGCTTGTCTGACTCTCTAATCCTAGAGGACGCTTCTCGTCTGTAGGACGCCTCGCGCTTGGCTGGCGCGACGCGTTTGCCTGGCGAATCAAAATCGTCCCACGAGTCTCTATCTGAGTTCTCAAAAGACTCACGTCTCACAGGAGCCTCACTCCTGGTGGGAGAAGGAAGACGAGTCTTCTTGACCGGCAGTCTGACGTCTTTCTTACGAGGAGGATCCTTCGAAAGGACTCCTACTAAGGCGGATAGCTGTTCCTGCACCGCCAAAATGATCCTCTTGGAAGCCTCTCCTGCGTCTTCTTGAACGGGAGAGGGAGACCTCGAAGGCGTGTTGCCCACATCATGGGACGTCAAAAGCCTCTTCGCCTTCTTGATAGAAGGAGGCGCTTCTTCCGAAAAGCGTTCTGGGCTTGAATCCAAAACAGGATCTCTCCAGTGCCTTTTCAGGGGCCTGGACAAGTCCGAATCCTTCCACCCTCGTTTAGGAGAGGGAGAAGCGGACGAAGAGAAGCACTCTCTGAGGACGCTTTTTTTTTTCGGGATAGCGGTCCTGAGCAGGCTGTCTATATACAGCACCTGCTGAAGGACGCCTGACCGGGGGGAATTCTCCACAACCTCCGTACGGCTTTCGACTTTCCTTCTCCTCTGGGCTTGGGAGCTTGGAAGAGGTCTAGGCCTGGGAGCGTCGCAGAGACGGTCAGACGCCCCCTCCACAACACTGGGACACTCACTTCACTAAATCACTTTCACAGTCCTTACCTTTCATGGTAGCCATTTTGGATCTCATCCTGTGAAGAGTAGCCTTCAGTTCAGCAATTTCCGAGGCCGAATCTGAATGTAAGGCCAGTGAGGGTCCTGATACAGAATCATAATTAAGAGAAGAGTTAGAATTATCCAAAGGCTCAATAGGCCTTGTACTACTACCCGCAATCTTAGATGCAGCCCTTCTGACTCTATCCCTTTCTAACTTCTTCAAGTAAGAAGTTAGAGTCTTCCATTCCTCAACATTCAACCTCTCACACTCATGACAGGTGTTAGAAATAGAACAATCAAAACCCCTACATTTGCGACATACAGTGTGAGGATCAACCGAAGCTTTCGGTATCCTCACCTTGCAGCCTACATTCACACACATTCTCACACACACTTGAATCAGACATTCTGAAGAAAAATCAAAAGCAAGTCCAAATTCCAGGTCCACAGTTAGCGAATGCCAAACAAACGATCCAGGTACGTCACCAAAAGTCCACAAAAAGATGATCAATTGTCTAGAAAAGCGAATTCCAGTCAAGAGAGGTGGCAGCAACGATAGTTGATACCACCGGCGACAGAAAATATATGAGTAGAAAACGGGAATGGTTCCTAGTCCTGCCGCCAGGGCAGGCCGGTAGATCACCTGACCTACCTGTAGCGAGTGGCGCGAAATTTGAATTTCTGTCGGGGACGACGGAGTCTTAGCTATGTATATATCTGACAGGTAAGTTGATTGTATGAAAATACTGAACAAACTAAAATGCCTGCTATAATCATTTTGACTTCTCCTAGGAACATGAGCAGTGAATTGAAGAACAGAAAAGAAAAAATCGAGTTCAACAAACTTCATCAAAGCTACAGAACAATATATAATTATCCATTAAAAATAAATACAAGCAAAAAAACCATGAAATCAAAAAGATGAATACAATACTATAGTCCTCTACATACAATCCATCACTGTTCCAAGCCGTACTTTGTAAATTGAACAAAGATAAGTCTAAGCATCCAGCATTGTAGATACCCTATGCCATATAGCACTGTGCACTAAAAGGTAAACCGAGAACAAAAAGGTTTGACAGGTGTAACAAGAGGGAGACCTCGCAGTTGCACTATGATAAAATTGTTGGGGGAGGATGGCAAGTCAGATGGAAGAAAGAGAATATGAATGAAGGTATAGTAAAAAGAATGAAAGGGGCTACAGCTTGGGCCAAAGGGTCAATGCAAAGAACCTCAAGTAATGCCTACCGTGCACTGCTTGAGTTGTGCAAACAGCACCTAGCCCCTACAGGGAAGTTTAGTGACAGTGAAATACAAAAAGCAAAGTTTATACATACCAAATATTCCTCACAAAGGATTGTATCTTTGAAATTTTGTGTTTAGGCGACTACTACTGTGCTCGACAAACTATTCTAACTGTCAACAACAAACAAACACAATCCACTGCTTCGTACACTCTTGAGTTCGTTCTCCAAAGCCGTGACGTCTTCGTCTGGCATCTTGTTCAGTGACACCAGAAGCTGCTGAGACATCTGTGCCTGCTTCTGTGTTCGAGACAAAGTCGTGTCCATCATGTCCAGAAGTGCGTCTGTACATTCCTCGCAGAGCGGGTGGTCTATGTCGCTGTTTGAGCTGACCAGATCGTACAAGCCAGTGACAACCTGAAGGAAATGAGGTAATGCTTATTCTTTTCAAGATAAATGGGATGAAAGGTTTAGTTCAATGCCATCACATTACCTTAACATTTTCTCCAAATATCTGGATGCTATCATTCTATCTAGTACAAAGTTAGTGCTTAAAAACAACTCTTTTTGACATAATTTCAATTTTTCATTCAATTTTGGGGTTTCAAGATTGGATAACAGTTCCTGAAATACTGGCAAAGCAAACAGTATAACAAGTTCCTTGTGGTATTTGTACTTGCGTAAACTGTATTTGAGTTTGGCTAAATTTTACAGACATAATAGCATTATAAATACAAAAAGCTTTTAATAACTACAATTCACCATTCAAAAAGGCTGCCAAAATTAGCTTGTCACTAAGGAAAGAGATAAATTTAGTGGATGTCTACTTACAAACCTTGAATTATAAACAAATAAGGTAGCATACTCAGGATGTCAATTAAAATCTCCTGACTAATAACTATGATTTCATCCAGATATCCAGACCTAACCTTCGGCAAATCAGCGGACAGGCTAGGCAAAGATAACAAGCTGTCCTATTACCATAATTAGGCCTATTCTATAAAACAGGATAAGATTAGCCACCTACACAGCAGAGTAAATGATGGAACGTTATAAATATAGGTCATTTCACCTGGAAAAATATGTTACCATTACTATTCAACAGCTGTTTAACCTGCCAACTGGGATGACAGGAAATTTTTATTCAAAAACCGTAAAAAAATAAGGGCAACGCAAATCTAGACAAATCATAGGCTAGGTTTGAGGAAACCAAAGAGAATGAATCAAAAGTACAAGACAAAGAGCAATAAGTCTGGGGACCAAAAGTTGTTGCAATGAACCTTTTCTACAGCCTACCAAACCTCCCTTACAGACCACCTGAATAAAGAAACGAGTGAAAACACAGCAATGCCTCACCTTCAAAGGCTGAGTTTTCTCTGTGTCATACGATTCGCCGACTAGCATAAATCCGTGGTTGTGATGGCCTGAATCCGACAGGCGGAGAGGAGGGACAAACTTGTCCAGAGTTTCATCTGACGGATCAAAGTCGGCATCGATGCCCTGGTATATTGGTACTGAGAGAGATAAACAAATACTTTTGAATTAAAATGTTGTCCGTGTACAAAAAATGATTACCGTATTTACCAGCACATTAGACACTTTTTTATTTTCAAATGTACCAAAAAACTACCCTGCATTCAATGTAGCCATATTATGGATGGGAGACTGAGTTTAACCTATGGCAAGCATACTGGGTAGGCACAAAAATTCTTGCTAAAAATAAAACATTGAAAAACAAGCCTAATTATTACAGTAAGTTATGTTACTTGAATAAAATCAATAAATATGTGATGAAACATACTAAAATTGTTTTCAGCACAAAATATACTTGTAAAATGGGGTGTGTCTTGTGCAAGGGCACATCTTACACCCCAGCAAATACAGCAATTTTTTTTTTTGGTTGTAATAATTAACAATAATATCATACAGATAACAACTATACACAAACATTGACTCACAAGCAAGTTCAGCAAGCGTGTGTTCGTTGAGATGGGAGAAGCCTGCATCCAAATGAATGGGCTGCGTGCAACGCTGGCACACAAAATTCACAGTGACACGAGGATCCATGTTGGTTCACAGTGTGGCATCTGAAAATGTATATACGTATAGGAATCACCTGTCTGTCAACCCTTTGCCTCACAACAATGACACTAAAGTAAACGAACTGGTTTTGTATGTTTTAAATGAGTCGAGTGATTTTCAAATAATAAATTTTTTGTAATTATAGTTCTCTCTTACATCTGTCTGACTCTTCACCTGTCTAGTTTAGACTGTTCTTGTGAGGACTAAATGACTGTCTAATTCTGTCCCCTGCTATGTACCCTCAAGAATGGTCAACAGATTATGGCTTATCATGTTTTGGTATCAATGAGCATGTTAATGCAGTTGCTATGAACTGATAAGTACCACACTGTGTTGTACTGGGTACTCATCAAGCAATAGGAGGCTGCATAAATTATATTTTGCTTATGTGCACTGATCACTTAGGGTGCTGTGCCCTGACCAGGCACCCCTAAGTAACACTAAACATAGGAGACAATGGACTTAATTTCCATTTGGAGGTAGTCCCATCGTTCTGCAAGACTACCAAAGAATATATAAATTAGCTTGATCCTAGATTTAGGATGCCAAATCCATTTGCCTAATTATGATAAAATCACCCAGTAGGCTACAAAGGTCTATCTACCTAGGGTAACCTACCCTAGCCAGTAATCCTACAGTTTAGGGGTCCAAAGTCGCTGCATTACATTAAGTTAATAAATTCACTGCATTATGTAAAGTTGATATCAGCACACAGATTTATCAAATATTTATTGAATTGTGGAAAACAATGAGAAAATGAAGTTTCTCTGCTTACAGAAGCAGAGATTGTAAAAAAAACAAAGGCAATAATGCGGGAACATAAATAAACAAAAGCATGTCGGTAAGGATACGTATCTGTAGAATTTTGAGAAAATCATAAATCTTTGCTTCTGTAAGCAGATACACTACTCATTGAGGTAGATCTAAACCAGTATTCTGCGGCAGCCTCATTTTTTCAGATTTTTCAAAAGGTGGCTGCTGATGAGCAAAAGCCCATGTCAGATTCCTCCTTGGTTCCTGGTTCCTAAACGCTCACTCCACCAATGCAGTTGTGGGCACACTATGTGGCGGGATCACAAGCTGAAAAACAAGCTGGCAATATCTCCCCCCGTCCCCCCCACATTAACCTAATCACTCTAGCTGCCAAATCCACCCCAGTCACACTTTCCTCTACACACTACAGCATACACAAAACATAAAACAAAAAAACTCTCAAAACATATGTACTTACCAATCATTTAGTTACTCCGGGCAATACTGTGCTGTCCGCTGGTTAAGGTCACAGAGATAAGAACAACAACAACCAAGAACTACAACCCAATAACAACAACAACAACAACACAACAACCAAGGACTACAACCAACAATTCAACAACCAAGGACCACAACAACACAACAACAAAAAAGGAACACAACTACAACTCAACAAAAAAGGAACACAACTACAACTCAATAACACAGCAAACAACCAAGGAACACAACCACAACCCAACAACACAGCAACCAACCAAGAAACACAACCACAACCTCACACATAACAACAAAACTCAACAAACACAACAAAAGAGCACTACACAACAAAAATCACAACAGCACAGGCACGACAACTCTAAGCAAACAACACTAACTTAACAACAACCAAATAACAAATCAATAACACACAGAACTCAACTAACTCCCAGTGCCTTCAAAGAACTGCTTCCCACACTACTAACTATCACCAGCTCTCACCAAAGACTTACTGAAAACTCACTAAAAACACAGAACTCTAACAATCAACAGCACCAGCAGACAGCCCAGAACCTACCAACAACCAATTCAGTCATTAATAATCCATACAGCAATTACACTCTCTCTCTCTCTCTCTCTCTCTCTCTCTCTCTCTCTCTCTCTCTCACACAGACGTTGTCAAATGGAACTCCATAACTCCTCGATAACTAGGGTACACTATTTGCATGATTTTCTACAATATCTGCTTCTGTAAGCAGAAAAACTACTCATTTTTTAGCAGATCTGTTGAAAGAAGAAATTGAAATTGAAGAAAGCTTAAACAAGTAAATGCAAAGCAGCAGTGAATTTGGACCCATAAACTTAGATTTACCCCCTAGCCACGGGTAGGTTACCCTACCTAACCTATCCAACCCTCATATAGGCTAGGC